>NC_056732.1:1469359099-1469404099 GCF_019279795.1 Protopterus annectens | reverse complement strand
ATATATATATATATATATATATATATATATATATATACACATATATATATATATATATATATATATATATATATATTTATATCAGAGCTTATTAACTTTAATGCACTACCGTGCACAGTGTGCGAAAAAACAAGTACCCTTGTGTGGTATGCCATGTCCCCCACACCCCCTGTTAATTAAATATACCAACACAGAGATTGCACAATAATGGAGAAAGAATGTATTTCCAACACCATTATTACAGTGATCTGGCACAATTGTCAACCATCTACTTTGTTAACCAAAGTGTGTCGACAAAACAGCTGTCAACAATATCCAAATTTGACTAAAATGAGCACACACACACACACACACACACACACACACACACACACACACACACACACACACACACACATATGTTCTTTAATGATTGGCAGTAGATTTTTACAGTGCCGAGGGGCCAGCTCAGCACTCAACCTTCAAGGAAGGCATGCCCATTCACGCATGTCTTTCGAATGCCACTCGACCATGGGGAGGACATGCAGACTCCACACAGAAGGCACTCCAGCCAAGAATCGTATGGGAGAACCTCTTGCTGTGGCTTAGCACGGCTTACACACACACACACATATATATATATATATATATATATATATATATATATATATATATATATATATATATATAGTAAACCTAGATATATGCACACACACACACACATGTGTGTGTGTGTGTGTGTGTGTGTGTGTGTGTGTGTGTGTGTGTGTGTGTGTGTGTATATATATATATATATATATATATGTGTGTGTGTGTGTGTGTGTGTGTGTGTGTGTGTGTGTATATATATATATATATATATATATATATATATATGTATACACTCACATATGTGTGTGTGTGTGTGTGTGTGTGTGTGTGTGTGTGTGTGTGTGTGTGTGTGTGTGTGTATATATATATATATATATATATATATATATATATATATATATATATAGTTTACTTCCATAAGGTCACAGTGGTTTGTGTGACACTCACTTAGCGAAAGTACAATGACAAAAATTCAGAATGTCATTTCACAGACGTTCGAATGGCTAAAGTGTGAATGCACTGTGCCATTCAAATGAATGACATCTGTTCGACAACGGGATTCCACGAATTGAGTTTTGTCATACTGCCGTAAACACGATTTGAAATTCAGTTATATTGGTCGATATCATGCACGATTGCACAAACCATTCTCAACCATATGGAGGTAAACCATATATATATATATATATATATATATATATATATATATATACATATTACACACACACAGACCCACACACATACACTCTATCAAAGAAGACAACTATATGAAAGGTAATCAGCCCAAGAATATCAAGAGAGGCAATGATCCATCCTAGAATGTCAAGGGACCAGTCCACAATAGATAGGTTGAGTTCACCAATCACCTTCTTGAGTTGTTGGAAATTAAATGGATAAAAATTAGATCTTCACTGGCTGAGGCATTTGATCTCTATAACAGCTGCAAGTCTTTTTAAAAATCAGTCATGGAAGGCCTTTCACCTCAAGAGTTTCAGTTTATCTATAAAGAAAGTATGGGTAACAATGGATGTTAAGGATGGGAAAACTCAACATATTCTAAATACAATAATTATAAATGGATTCTAAATACAATAATTATGAATGAATAGAGAGGATTTGTTAAGTGCTGGGATTAATCCAAAGCATGTTATTTATGTGGGGATGAAAACCATTTAGTGCAAGACTGTCACAGACTTTGGAGAAAAAAAGTATAAATTAAGATCTGGAAGTAAGTCACTTACAGAAAGGAAAATAATGATATAGAAATTTTAGCATTCAATGTGAATAGCATTAGACATGATATAAGAGGTTTGGAGGTGGTGGAATGATGTAAACAAAATAAAAATGGATGTTTATGCTTGCTAGATACCAAATGTTTCAAAGAGGAAAAAAGGAAAAATTGGGGCAGGATTGTTTGGTCATTAGGACATGAGACATATTCTGAAATATGAATTCTTATTAAAAATGAAGAAAAAAGAATTTTCGATGTAACAATAGTAGTACCAGGAGGGATCATGAAAAGTGATATGAGAATGGGACAAAAATGTATCAGATTAATAGCAATTTATACATATACTTATATGATGGAGTGAAAACAGGTATTTGAAGAATTAAAAAAAAATCTGTGTTAGTAAATATGCCAATAGCAGTGTTAGGAGATCTTAACTGTAACCTTAGGAAAGAAAAGGAAAAACTAACATAGGATATTAACATGTTCAGGAATTTAATAAAACCTGGAGATTTAAAAGTAGAAAAGAATAGAGAATGGAATTTTAATGACTGAAATTGATTACATATTTATTCTAAAGATATGAAAGAAATAATGGTGGTACAGATGGCAGAGTTTTCAGATCATACAGCCGTATGGGCTACAATAGGTAAGACAGCAAAATAGTAACGGAGGGAAAAGGGATAAAGAAATTAACTGCAGAGTTTAATAAGGAGAAGAAATGATAGAGAAAGAAATGCTAGGGAAAGATTATATGATGATTAAACCATGTTATAAAAATTGGACACAGTGGTGGCTAATATATAAGCAGAAGCATAAAAAATATTTAGAAGTAGAAAGAAAAATAAAAAGAAATACAATAAAATATAAATACATTTTGCAGAATTAGGAGTAAGAAATAGAAGAAGGAAGTGACAAAATAAAGGAAATAGAAAAACAGATGTTTGAAAAGAATAGAGAAAGAGTAAAAATGATGTTACATGGCAAAGATTTTTTCCTGAAAGGAAAGAATGAGGAAGTTTCCTCTTTTTTGGGGAAAGAAGTGAAAAATGAGAGAAGGAAGGATGGATGCTATCTTAGATGGCAAAGGAAATATATGAAGATATTATGGAGGTGGAATAAACTTTTGTAGAGATAATGTATGAAAAGGAAGAAATTGATGAGTAAGAAGAATGGAAAGTGACAACAATATCTGAAAAATAAAGATTTTTTTTATAAAAATGATATAACAATAGAAGAAATACAGAAGGTAATAAAAGAAGGTAAGAATGAATCAGCACCAGGATTAGATGATATAAGTCATCAGTATTATAAAGAAATGTATAAAGAAGAAAGAGATATTTTTAAAAAAATATTAAATGAATAGATGAAGGAAGGTATAATACAAGAAATGATGGAGTGATAAAAATTCACATGGAAAAAGGATGAAAGAAAAGATATAAAGCATTGGAGACCCATAACACTAGGGAATAAAAACACTACAAAAAAGGATGGCAAAAGTCTTGATTAGGTAGTAAGAGAAGGGATTTATAGTATTAAAGGAAGATAGGTGAAAGAAATAATAAAAATAGTGAATTTAGTGGAGATGACACTGAGAAAATATAGAAGTAAGCCTGACAGGATGTGACAGAGCTAAGTCATTTGATACAGTGAGCCATAAAGCAATGTGGCAGATTTTAGAGGCATATGGCATAGGAGAAAAAAAACAGTAATGCGGTAAAGAAATGTCATGAAAATTCATGGGAGCAAGTTAAGATAAGTGGATGGATGGAAACAAAAATAAGTATTAAGAAATGAGTAAAACAGGGGTGCATGAGGTGTATGTCCTTATTTGTATTAGTATTGAATGCAGTGGTACAGACATGCATGTATGACATGAAGAAGGCAAGGCATGAGATGCAAGGAAATGTTACGTTACTAATCTATGTAGATGAGTTACTTCTAATAACAAAAAAAAACAAGGGCTGAATAAGTGAGGTTGCAACAAGGACTGAAAAGCTGTTAAAAACTGGCCTGCAGTTAAATAAAATGAAGTATAAAGGATTTGGTGAGATAAGACAATAAATGTTATATATTTCACAAGAAAGGAAGTAGAGATCTTCAGATTGACATTTGGTGAGTATGGAAGTGTAATAGGAAAGTGGAGAGAGATACTAGAAAAACTAAAAACATTCTTAATATGGTGGGAAAAGTTTTTACATATAATTTCAGAGAAAGACATATATGCTGAATACTTACATATTAGGAAAGGTAGCATATTTAGGGGGAATATATATGTTTCCATCTTAAATGGGTAAAATGTTACTAGAGAGCTTTTTAGTTTCATACATAACTCAAGGTTGAACCCAGTGAGAAGATGGATAAATTATTATAAAAAATAGAAGATGGTTTGAATTAAAAAAAATCCAGTGGTGTACTTAGCATGTATGTATTTATTTTGAGTAATGAGAAACATAAAAGAAAGACAGAAGGATATAATAGGTAAGATTTTATATGAAAAGTATAAAAATGTATGGGAAGAAAAACATAAAAAAGAAAAAAGGATTGAATAGCAGAAGAAGTATATAACAAAAATGAAAATATGGAAGTTACAAATAAGTGAAGTCAATGGGGAATGAAACAAATGGTATAATATGATTTTAGAGACATTTTGGTGTACCCATGGAAGGGATTAAAACAAGATAAAAAAGGCAATAAAAGACAGAAGATAAAGGTTTAAAATTTTTTATGAAGCAGGGGATTTTTTGTGGAGAATTCTGTTAGACAATTTGCTAGTGAAAAGGAATGTGAAATATAAGGTGATAGGAGGCGAGAAAATGTTTTGACTGCAGTTAAGAAGTAAAAATAAAATTATGTTTTTCAGTGTTTTTCTTCATTTGCTTGTTTTTGGACTGCAAAAAGAATAAATAATTTTGAAAACATTGAAAAATGAATATGGATGGGAAAGATTTAAATGTATAAATATGAATATGATATCATATGGGAAGTATGATAAAGTATAGGTGTTTTGGGCCTAGTTGTTTGTTGGTAGAGGCTGTGTGTCTGAGCACATGTTCCAGGCCATCTTAGTTTAGCCAAAGCTATTCTTGCATTTCAGTGAGAGGGAAGTGTTTATGGTCTAATCTGTGATATATAACATTTAAGTGTCCTGCTTTTTGCTTATTTTTATGAGTTATTTATAGCACTTTTATTGTCTGCTGCATACTTTTCTAGCTAGTTTCACTGTGTGTGAGGTATTAACTGGAAATGTTCTACATTTGTTAAGCATCTGTTTGGCTTTGTTTGTTCTGATTTCCTGCCAAGGAGTGTATCATATAACTTATTTGTTTGCAGTTAAAAGCATTCTCTAGAGTCTCCTTGCTCCTTTATCTGTTTAAAACTTTCATTTAAAGGCTCACTGCTACTTTTCTGCTGTGATAAAAATTTCTGCAGTTTTTTTTCTACCCAAGTAGTGTGGGTAGTTGTAGCATTGTCCATATTCCGGCTTGTGTTTTGGGTCGAGTTGTTTGTTGGTAGAGGCTGTGTGTCTGAGCACATGTTCCAGGCCATCTTAGTTTAGCCAAAGCCATTCTTGCATTTCAGTGAGAGGGAAGTATTTATGGTCATTGGCTGATTGGGGTTACCTGGACAATGGCTTGGAGTAAGCACCTCATTGGTTCTTTCGAGCTTTGTTTAAAGTTGTTTCAGGTTTCAACTTTCTGTTACTTAAGAAGTTAACTTGTGAGTGTTTCTGCCATTTCACACTGAGCAAATTGGAGGAAGGGCACTGAGCAAACTGATCTGTGATATATAACATTAAGTATCCTGTTTTTTTGATTATTTTTACGAGTTATTTATAGCACTTTTATTGTCTGCTGCATACTTTTATAGGTAGTTTCACTGTGTGTGAGGTATTAACTGGAAATTTTCTACACTTGTTAAGCATCTGTTTGGGTGTGTTTGTTCTGATTTTTGTTTCCCACCCTCCCTCCCTATTTGTATCCTGTTCTTATACTAGGTGGCTTTGCAGTTGCCCACACCTACTGTAAATTTGATCTGGGACACTCCTTCCAGTCTAGTGTCATTACCTCATTCTGCCTAATACAGGGAGAACATATGAGAAGGCCAACCCACTTGGTTTCTTAACCTTGAATTATCTTCTGCTCCTACTTTCTCCTTTTCCACTTTACAATAAAAAAAATTCTAAGCGTGTTTCCTGCCTTTTCTGTAAGTAGTCTAGTTCAGATACAGCTTTGCTGTATCCAGGACTTTTTGTAAGTTTTTGAGCCCCCAAGCCTTTCTCTGTTGGAGGGAAGCCTTCTAGCTTATCAGTGGGAGTGGTAAGCACTACTTAGCGTATCTAAAAAAATAAATAAATAAATAAAACACTTTATGCATCGCCACTTAGCCAGGGTTAAACTATTCCTGCGCCATAAAATCTGCTCTTCTAATTTTCCCTTAGAACTAGCCATTTTTTTAGTTTTAGCAATCAAATCTGTTTCTTTGAGCTCAGCACTTGTTCAGAACTCATTGTATGCACTAAATAAGCTACAAATTACTACAGCACTCAACTTTCCTCACTTGTCTAGAGGAAAACAGTTTTCAGTACTTAATAAATAAGCACCTATCCAGGCATGTCTAAGGGTCAAGTCCCAGTGTTAGCTCCTGTCTACTTGATGAATCTGGGCATCTTGGTGCAATGCAGCAATTGCCTCATGTAGAGACAACCCTCTACTCCTACCATCCAACACTACAACCTGTGAAAGATGCACTTATATAGCCAAACTAGAAGTAAAGCTCTCTTCACCCAAGACTGGACTAGACAGTCAAGAGGAGAAGGTAAACACTTGTATCACACCACACTCATCACATAGTCCCTCAAAACCTACACCACCAAAACACTCACATAGAAACACAAAACACACACCTACATTCACGGAGGCTCTCAATAAAAATCTGCTCAAGCAACAGGGACCTCCAAAGCAGAAACACAAGCAACCCTCCCCCATAAGGCATAACAATGTACCCAACACTCTAGTCATAGGTGACTCTATAGTCAGGCACACTGATGTTCCACCCACCAAGCTAAACAAGGAGAAAGTTACTGTCAGCTGCCTGTTGGGTGCCAGGATTCACCATATAATGCACGCAATCAGGTCACTCCACAACAAGTACAAATATGACTCTGTCATTGTCCATGTTGGTGTGAATGACCTGAGATGTACCTCCCTGGACAACATGAAAAGTGACATGGAGGAGCTGTCCGATCTTGTAGCCCAGGCAGGTATGACCCTAGCCCTGAGTAGCATCCTGCCAAAACCCAGAATGATACTACAGTACAAGGACAAAATGATTGACTTCAACAATTGGCTAAGCTTCTAGTGTCATTCTAAGGGGATCTAGTATCTGTCTGCCTGGGATGACATAATCGACAGACCATGATGCTTTGCTAGAGATGGCCTGCACCTGTCGCCCTTGGGATTCTGGATCCTGGCTAAGGCTCTTGCCACCCATATAGTGCCTTTTTTAGGCAAGGTTCAAATGACAAATTCACCACCATAACAGGTACAAGCAAGCAAAATCTGAGGGTAATGCTACTCAATGCTAGAAGTCTAAATCTCAAAATGCACTCACTCGGGGTATTTCTTAAAATGGAGAACATCGACATCTGTGCAGTGACAGAGACCTGGTTCAAGGCTCCAGAGAGCACCCCTGCATTATGAGGCTATAATTTATACCACACCTTTCAGCCACCTAACCTGGACCGAAACATATTCATATTCCATATTCATATACATATTCATTAAGGATATCCACACCTCCAGGCTAGTTGCTCAGCATAATGCATCTGAGATTATTCAAGTGCAACTAACTCTGGGCAAGACCGCAATCCAAATTGTAGCTTGCTACAGATCCCCCACCATGCCCCAGGATTCCCACTCCTCATTTCTTGATACACTGGAAAATATTGGGGTAAAACCTAACATCCTAATAATGGGTGATTTCAACTACCCCACCATTACCTGGGAAAACTACTCATGTACCAACTCTTTTGCTCAACGTTTTCTGGAATTCATAAATTCCAACGCCTTGGATCAACTTATCCACACCCCCAGCAGGGAAAGCAATATCCTAGACCTGGTCACTACCAACATGAGCAACCAGTGTTCCACACCAGAGGTAAATTCCTCGTTGGTCAGATCCGACCACAAGCTAATCACCCTAGACATCCACATCCCGTCCCCACCCCCCATTAGGGAAACCACCGTAAAACATTTCTCCAAAGCCAACTTAACGCTTCTTAAGACAGAAGTGGCAAACTTCACAACACCCATGCAGATGGACAATAGAGGTATGACTGCTGAATCTTACACAAATGCACTGTATAAGCACTTACACGAGTGCATGGATCGTGCAATCCCTAACAGAACCAAGATGCTATCCTCCAAAAAAGGAAGCCGATCTGGTGGTCCCGTGCCATAAACAAACTCTACAACAGAAGAAAGAAACTGTTGCAAAAAAGAGTAAAATCCCATGATTGGAGGAACTCCCTGGTCAGTCTCAGTAAGAAGCTGAGATCCCTCATAAAATCCTCCAAAGCTAGTTACAAAAACAAAATTGCCACTGATTCTAAAGACAACCACAAAGCATTCTATAGCTATGTCAAGAATCTCAATGACAGCACTCACATCTGCTCTGAGTTACAGCACAATGGCATTAAATATACAGAACCAATTGATATTGCCAACATCCTGGCAGATAGGTTCTAACTTTACCACTCTCTCACCCCCTAAAGGGCTCATCTCTATACCAGAAGA
Organism: Protopterus annectens; assembly: GCF_019279795.1. Taxonomy (NCBI): domain Eukaryota; kingdom Metazoa; phylum Chordata; order Ceratodontiformes; family Protopteridae; genus Protopterus; species Protopterus annectens. The sequence continues at coordinate 1,469,395,504 of NC_056732.1, read as the reverse complement.
ATGCAAAGTTCCTGTAATCACACCTCCACAGGTAAAAACTACACTCTCCAAAGTCAAGAACACAGCATCCATGGGACCTGACAACATCCCAGGCTGCATTCTACATGACCTACAGAACAAACTGGCACCCCACCTAAGTACCATGTTCAATCATAGCCTTACCTCAGACTTTGTGCCCACTGAATGGTGCACAGCAACAGTTATCCCACTCCACAAAGGGGGAGCTACAACGGACCCTGGGACCTACTGCCCCATTATATTGATGAGCCTGGTCTGCAAGGCTATGGAATGTATCATCATGGAACTTATAAACAGTGACATTGGTAATCTCCAAACTCTGGACCCCACCCAGTTTGGGTTTGTAAAAGGCAGATCATGTCTCCTAAACCTGATAGACCTCTTTGAAGCGGTCACCAAACCCATAGATGAGGGTAAGGTGGTTCACACAGCCTATCTAGATATCGCCAAGGCTTTTGACACCATCCTCCACTCTAGAATTATAGATAAACTCACTAAACTAGGTATAAATCCCTATGTCACAAGATGGGTGCCAACTGGCTCACTGACAGAACCCACACTGTGAAAGTAGCAGACTCCAAATAAAACTTCAGACCAGTGACAAGTGGAGTACCACAGGGTTCAGTCCTGGGTCCTCTTCTGTTTGGTATCTACTTCTCTGAAGTACAGGCTAAAACAGAAGGTCTTTGGTTAACGAAGTTTGCAGATTACTGCAAACTAGGAGCCATAATCAAAACTCCTAACGATGTGTACCTCCTACAAAAGGGTTTCACTGAGATGGATGCCTGGTGTCAAAGACATGGCCTCAAGCTCAATGCCAAAAAGTGCATTGTCATCCCTTTTGGTAAAAACTCTGCACCCATGAATTACCACATATGCGGTTGTCTACTTAACACTGAAAGTGTGATAGGAGACCTTGGGACACAGGTGGACAGTAGTCTCTCCTTTGATAATCACATCACCACAGTAGTCAGGAAATCCTTCTATGTGGCACACCTCATCACAAAAGGTTTCTCATCCGTTCCCCTCTACTTGTTACTCATTAGACCCATTATAGAATACAGTGCCCCTTTTGATATGTACCTCACAAGACATCTGCAACAACTGGAAAGCCACAGAAATACCTCACAAAGAGGATTACCAGCCTCAAACAGATGCCCTACACAGACCATGTAAAAAAACTCCAGCTTTACTCCATCGCATATCGCCTACTCAGAGGCGATCTCTGCCTAACATACAAAGTTATGTCAAACCCAGAGCTATTGGACGTGCTCCACTTAAGGAAATCCCAATCCCTCTGAGCTACATGCTCTAGGGATCTAAACCTTGTCACCACAATAAACAGAACATGCTGGAGGGATATAGTCCTGTCCTACAGACTTCCCATACTCTGGAACAAACTACCTATCTATATCAAACAAAGCTCCTCATTAGCACTCTTTAAGAAAAATCTTGATGACTGAATGAGAGATAGGAAATTCACCCAGGGGATCACTTCTGTGGCTCTGCTTGACAGGGGCACAGGAAAATAATTTTCTTGGGTGGTGAAAGCCAGGGTACCTTTTTGGCTAGGCCTATATAGGTAAACAAATGGCCAGCACCAAGATGTAATAAGCACAACAGTACAAAAATTAATGTTAAATATTAATTTATTAGTCCCAAACCGGTTTCAGCAAACCTGCCTTCCTCAGTGGGATATATAACAAAATCCATATAGTCATACCATATATATAGAACAGTCCTACCAATGAAAAGTCAGCCTTCCAAATTAAGTCATTTCCTATAGCAATTATTAACATATTTACCTAAAAAAGTAAACAGATAATAATAACTGCCATCATCTTGCAGACTGAAAATCATAAACTTTATAAATGATCATTGAGCCCCGGTGAAAAAAGACCCCCCAGTTTTATAATCCAATATTTCTCTTTTTTATTGAGAATCGAGTGCCAACCCTGCCTGCTGCTTCTATTACCATGAATCCTATCTATAATCATAAAGTAAAACTGTGCAGTACCATGAATAGTGCAATGTCTATATAATGCATTTGTCAATCGATTATTACGTACATCACTCTCATGCTCTGACATACGAAGACGCAAAGGACGTGATGTCTGGCCTATATAGAAGGCCGAACAGGTACATGTCACTAAATATATTACCCAGTCTATTCCACAGTTACCAAAGTATCTAGTATCAAAAACCTGACTGCTGTTCTTACTAGTAAATTGTTTAGACTTAAATATATATTGACACGAGGAGCAGTGGCCACAGGGAAAAGTGCCCAGCAATCTATCCCCAGTAATAGTTATTTATTTATTTTATTTATTTAACATTTGTTAACCACGAAAGTCCGACTTGGAACAAAGCCAATTTTCAGCAGAGGCCCAGGGAGAAATGCTGCAGATGCATGTTTTTGTAACGTTGTAAAGGTATTTGATTATATACTGCACCTCCTGTACTAGTACGTTTAAAGTGGGAAAAATGCGATTCCCAGTGTTTTTCCTTTCTTGTATGAAAACAGACAATTAGGACCAAGAGCATGATGCAATTCATCACTGGCCATTAATATGTTCCAATGTTTAGAAATAACCTTCCAAATCAGATTAATATTGCGCCCATATGTGGTTATAAATCTAATGTTATCAGATTCTACCCTCTGTGTTTTATCTTTGTATTCCAATAATTGCATCCTGTCCAAATCTGAGGCCTACTTACTGGCAGCTGTAATATCCTGTTGTTTATAACCCCTAACTCTAAATCTATTGATAAGATCTTGTTGAGATGTAATATAATCCTCTGATGTAGAACAGATTCTTCTTATACGTAAGAACTGCGACTTAGGGATGTTGCGGATGGTATGGCTTGGATGCATGCTGGTGGCAAAAAGCAAGTTATTATACTGGGGTTACTTACGAAACATTTGAGTTCTGAGTGTGTTATCAGGATTTCTAATAACTGTCACATGCAGAAAGTTGACTTGATGGTAATCTGAATTTAATGTAAACTCAATTCCCCATTTATTGTCGTTCAAACACTGAACGAATTCCAAAAATATTGCATATCAGCTCGCCACACCAACCAGCAATCATCCAAGTACCTCCTCCAAATATCAAGTTCATCCATATAAATATTATGAGTGTTGTCATATATCAGCTGTTCCTCAAGATATGCCATGAACAGGTCTGCATAGATGGGTGCAAAAGATTGCAGTACCCTGAGTTTGCCAGAAACATTCGCCCTGGAAATAGAACACATTCTTATTAAGTACATGCTCCGCCATACATATTAATAATGTATTAAAACTGGCTAGATACAAATTAGCTCAATCCAACCAGTAATGTAAGGCCTGGAGCCCAGCCCAGTGGGGAATGTTAGTGTATAAAGCTTTTACGTCAATGGTACATAGAAGCCATTCAGGTTCCAATTGGGTATCTGATAATATTTTAAGAAATTGTGTCATATCCTGTATTCTGGCACAAATCAAGTTTAACAGGTGCTTCAATATTGGGTCAGAAATATAGAGGGAGGTTCTGTAAGTGAATCATTACTGGAAACTATTGGTCTACCAGGGGGTTTTGTCAAGGATTTATGTATTTTTGGTAATAAGTATAGTATATGTTTCTGTGGATCTGAAACAGTCAAATGTAGTATCACGGAATCTGAAATAATCCCTTCTTCGACAGCCTTATTCAAGAAAGAATCAATTTCCCTTTTGAAATTGGGTGTGGGGTCAATAAGCATACACAAGTAATGTCGAGCGTTGGACAACTGTCCATTTCCCTCCCCCAGATAATAATCCGTATTCATAATGACTACTACCCCTCCCTTATCAGCTGGTAATATTACAATATTTTTGTTATCCATAAGTTCCTGTAAGGCATGTCATTCCCCAACCATAAGATTATGACCAAGTGGAATATATTGACCCAATCCAAAATGATTATCTCTGAGCACAGCCTGTTGGAATATAGACACGTGCTTATTCATAGGAGGTAGAAAATCTGACTTTAAAAATTTGAAGTCAGTCTATCTTTGAGAGACATCTCTAGGACCAAAAAACAGTCTTAAATTTAGTCTATGATAAAAATCATGTACATCATTAACCATACTGGTTTCATCCACAAAAAAGCCCACAACATAATTTAAGCCTTTATTGAGAAGTTGTTTTTGTTCAGTGGTAATTTCAACATTGGAGATGTTTAAAATATTATAGTCAGCATCCTCTACTGGGACATTAGAGTCTGAAGCAGACCCTCCATTTTGTCTATTTTTGTGTTTTCTCCCACCCCTCCTCCTGCCATGTCTAAAGGGTGGTCTAAACTATGCTGTTTCTTTGGGTCAGGTGAGTCCCGTATGTTAGCACACTCCGTGTCCATAGCTGAGGACTCATCAGCAGAAGTACTGCTATATGTATTCCCTGTTTTCCTAAGAATAGACCTAGGTCTGTTTCTGTTAGTCCCCCCCATAGGCTTGTTGGTCTCAGAAAACCTAACAATTTTCTGGGCATCAAAAGGTTTACCCCTTTGGTAATCTGTCAGATCCCTTTTCTTTAATTTGCTTCTAAAAAGTAAATAGTTCGCTTGTGAGTTTATTGAGGCAGATAGAGTATTGAGGTTGACCCTCATACATTTTCAATTCCTCACACAGGTTCTTAACATCTTCAATATTCTCATCTATCGTGCATTCATAATATGAACTCAAAATACAAACAAATCACATAGATTCATTCTGTTGAGCAAGACATCACTCCTGCAACAACAGATCATCTAGTAATCATTTTAAATCGAGTTGCTGGCTAGTGAGACTTGTCTGCATATATCAACTGGACACAAGCTGATTTAAGTATATTTTCTGTACTTATTTAAGATTTGAGTCAGTAAATATTGTGTGTATTTGATTCGCTAAATATTGTGTCTCTGTCTCTCTGCAGTTAGTTTGTGTCTGTCTCTCTGCAGTTATCTGAGCTCACTGAAAGTTGTTAGACTACTTTGAAATTCCTTTGTTAGTGTCACTTAGCTTGGGGGTTTCTGCTAACATTAAAATCTGTGTTGGTTACATTTCTAGTAATCATTTTAAATCGAGTTGCTGGCTACTGAGACTTGTCTGCATATATCAACTGGACACAAGCTGATTTAAGTATATTTTCTGCACTTATTTAAGATTTGAGTCAGTAAATATTGTGTGTATTTGATTCACTAAATATTGTGTCTTTGTCTCTCTGCAGTTAGTTCCCCACCCCCTCCCTGTTTCTAGCTGTGGTGTTAATCTTGGTGGCTTTGGAATTGCCCGCCCCTGCTGTAAATCTCTTTTTGCACACTCCTCCTGGACCCATCTCATTTGCTCACTCAACTGAGTACAGTGAGATCATATTTTGATTTTGGATACTCCTACCAGTCCCATCTCCTCTGCGGTGTACAGAGAGAGCACTTGGGAAGGGCATTCCCCTATAGTATCTTAATCTGCTCTGTTTCCTCCGTCTCAAAAAAAAAATTGCACTTCATCTGCCTTACTGTATTTGTGTTTCTTCCTACTTTATTACCTTATTTTGCTTTTGCCTCTTCTTAAAAGTACTCAATTGAATTTATTCTGCTGCCTTTATTACTGCTTGTTAGTAGCCTGATTAAATTGTAACGGTTATTCTAAGGCCCTTGGTTTAAGCACTTGGGCTTCAAACCAGTTGTTTTACATTAAGAATGTTTGTGGTCTGCACTATTGTGGCAGGACAGGTAGTGTACATCCTTCTAAGTTGGGAACTGCTGATTGAAGGCTCAGTGTCTGTTATTCTAAAAGTGTATTAGTTCTGGGTTAAGAACTTGGGCTTCAGACCAGTTATTTTACATTAAGAAGGTTTGTGGTCTGGGAGGAGAGACTAGATTCTGCCCTTCTGAGCTGGGAATTTCTGGTTAAAGGCTTATTGCGCATGCTTACTTGAACTGTTTCTTTCTGAAATCGGTACGCCTTGTTTGCTGTAGCATAGACTAGAGTCAGGCTGGCTGGATCTAGCTTTGTTTGTATAACTTGTGCACTGATCCAGGCCATCTTTTTTGGAGAAGGTTTCTCTTTACCCTAGTGGCAGGACTGTGCAGTTAGAACTTGTCTGATTGAAGACTGCTTGAACAGGGCTCAGTTTTAAGCTTTTTTAACTGGTAATTTGGGTAAAGTGTTGTTTTGATTGTATCTGCTCTATTTTCTGAAAAAAAATATATATATATATATATATATATATATATATATATACTTGTTTCTCACCTTTCTGAACTAGTATAGTCCAGTTTTCATGTTATTGCTGAATCCAGGGCTGTGTTACAAGTTTCTGTGTTGCCATACCTTACTTGGATAGAAGGAAGTTTCTCTGTTCACCTGTGAGAGAGAGGAGCTTTGAGCAGGCTATCTGTCCCTGGAGGAGTGGTTTCAGCCCAGAAGTTAGTAGTTTATTAGCCATTTTGGGCTAATTTCTATCTCTTTCACTTCCCTGCTATAAAAACCTCATTTGCACAGTTTTTACGCTTGTATTCCGCTCAGCAAGTGCCTTCCAGGTGTTCTGCAGAGTTTACAGCAGCAGAGAGACAAAAGAGTGACTTTGGAGTGATTAAGTATCACTTTTCTACTTTTCTTGCTGTCTTAACTAATTCCACTTAAAACTCCAGTTGTTTTAGCGAATCTGTGATTTAAAAAGTTTGTTATTGTATACAACTCTGCACAGCTCCTCGTGGTGTCCTGCAGAGTGATACAGGCAACAGAGAGACCCAAGAGAGACTTTTCCAGATTTAAGTATTTTTTCCTCTGTTTTTTTGCTCCGACCACCTAACAAGCAGATTTCTAACTGATCTGTGCTTTAAAAAATTTAAATTGCATTTGCATTCTGCTTTTTACAGTTTTGCACTTGTTTTATATCAATTTAAGTTGTTTTTGTATTGTATAACTGTTGTAGGCAACACACTAAAGTGCGCTAGCCTGTTTATAGCATTTACAGTGTTTTCTGTGTCGTTTTCTGCTGTTTCCTGAAAAAAACAAAAAAATATTCTCTTTTCCCTCCTTTGCTGAACTAGATTAGTCCAGATTTCAGGTTTTGCTGAATTCGGACTGTGGTATAGTTGTTGTGTTGTTTGCCATATCCTTACTTGGGAAGCTTCTCTGTTGTTCACCAGTGAGGGGAGCTTTGCCTATCCTATCTGTCCTGGGGGAGTGGTCTCAGCCCTGAAACTAGTAGCTTATTGGCCGTTTTGGGTCAATTCCTATCTCTTTCAGTTTCCTTGCTTTAAAACCCACATTTGTGTGGTTTTGCGCCAGTATACAACTCTGCACAGCTCCTCGTGGTGTCCTGCAGAGTGATACAGGCAACAGAAAGACCCTAGAGAGACTTTTCCAAATTTAAGTATTTTTTTCTCTGTTTTTTTGCTCCGACTGTCTTTTCCCACCTAACAAGTGAACCTCTAACTGATCCGTGCTTTAAAATTTTAAATTGCATTTGCCTTCTGCTTTTTACAGTTTTTGCACTTGTTTTATATCAATTTAAGTTGTTTATGTATTGTATAACTGTTGTAGGCTACACACTAAAGTGCACTAGATTGTTTATTGCATTTACAGTGTTTTCTGGTGTTCTTCTGCTGTTTCCTAAAAAAACAAACAAAAAAATTCTCTTTTCCCACCTTTGCTGAACTAGATTACTGCAGATTTCAGGTTTTGCTGAATTGTGGACTGTGGTATAGTTTCCTGTGTTGCCCATATCCTTACTTGGATAGGAGGAAGCTTCTGTCTTCACCAGTGAGAGTGGAGAGCTTTGAGCATCCTATCTGTCCCTGGAGGAGAGGTCTCAGCCCAGACACTAGCAGCTTATTGGCTGTTCTGGGTCAAGTCCTATCTCTTTCAGTTTCCCTGCTTTAAAACCCGCATTTGCACGGTTTTGCACGATTTTGTGCATAGCGCAGCATCGGGCAGCGCTGCTTAAATGAGTTTAAACTATTCCCGGCTCCATGAAGTCTGCTCTTCACTTTTTCCCTTAGAACTGTTCTAAATCTCAAAGTAAGCACTCTATTTTCATTCTAAAGCCCTGCAGTTGCTCGTATAAGTAATCTTATAAGTAAGCACTTATAAGCTAAAGCACTACACCCTCTTATATTCCCTTTAAGTACTTGGCTCCCTATTGGTCTTTTGATCAGTCAAAAAGTAGTTCCTTATACTATTCTGGCATGTCCAAAAGTCAGTTTTGGGTTTACTCTCCAGTCCAGCTGGTGAATCTGGGAATCTTGAGGCAATGTTACAACTGCCTTATGTACACAGACCACCCTCTCCTCCTCCCAACAAGCTCAAATATATGTGAGAGATGCAACTATATAGCCAAACTGGAGGCTGAGCTCTCTCAACCCAGTACTGGCGCAGTCAGTCAGGAGGAGAAGGTAACCACACACACCACAAATCCAGTCTCACATAGACCTATCGCAACAGCAAACCAAACACATAAACACACAAAAACATATTCGGAGGCTCTAAATAAAAATCTGCTAAAGCAGCAGAGACCTCCAAAGCAGACTTCCAAGCAACTGCTACCCCACAACAATACCCACGTATCACATAGTTCACAAAGTCAGTGTGCCACACAGTCACAGCCCTTAAGGCTAAACAACACTCCTAATACACTTGTAATAGGTGACTCTATTGTCAGACACACTGACATCCCACTCACCAGGCTGAACAAGGAGAAGGTCACTGTAAGCTGCCTGTCAGGTGCCAGGATCTGCCACATAACACAAGCGCTCAGGTCAGTCCAAAGCAAGTACAAATATAACTCCGTCATTGTCCATGCTGGTGTGAATGACCTGAGACATACCTCCCTGGACTACATGAAAAGAGACATAGAGGAGCTCTCTGATCATGTAGCCCTGGCCGGTATGACCCTGACCTTGAGTAGCATCTTACCCTCACCAAGAATGATACCACAATATAAAGACAAAATGATCAATTTTAACAATTGGCTAAAGTATTGGTGTCATTCAAAGGGGATCCAGTGTCTGTCAGCCTGGGATGACATGCTCGACAAACCACGTTGCTTCGCTAAAGATGGCTTGCACCTGTCACCCCTGGGCTTTCAAATACTCGCTAAGGCTCTTGCCACCCCCATAGTGCCTTTTTTTAGGCAAGGCTCAAAAGACAAACCCACCTCCATAGACAACACAAGGAAAAAGAAACTAAGGGTAATGCTGCTCAACGCCAGAAGTCTAAACCTCAAGATGCATGCACTCGAGGCTCTCCTCAGTATGGAGAATATCGATATCTGTGCAGTAACAGAAACCTGGTTCAAGGCTCCAGAGAGCACCCCAGCACTACCAGGTTATACCTCATACCATGCTTTTCAGCCCCAAAACTCGGGCCGAACCACGAAAGGAGGGGGGGTATCCATATTTATCAAAGATACCCACACCTCCAGGTTAGTGGCACTGCACGAAGCATCAGAGACCATCCATGTGCAACTAACAGTGGGCAAAACTGCCTTTCAGTTTGTAACCTGCTACAGACCACACTCCCAAACTCAGGAACCCCACTCGGCTATCCTGAGAACACTGGAGAATATGAAGGTCTCTCCAAACACCATCATACTGGGTGACTTCAACTACCCAAACATAGACTGGGAGCACTACTCAAGCCCCAACACCCTCGCCCAATGGTTCCTAGAATTTATCAACTCAAATGCTATGGAACAACTGGTCACCACTCCCACAAGAGGGGAAAACATATTGGACCTGATCATCATCAACATGGGGACTCTATGTTCCATACCAGAGGTATACCCCTCATTGGTAAGATCTGACCATAAATTAATCTCACTGAACATCCGTATCCTGTCCCCAACCCCAGCCAAGGATACCACGGTGAAGAACTTCTCAAAAGCAAACTTTACACTTCTCAAAACCGAAGTGGAATCCTTAAAAGCCCCCGGGCCAGAGGAAAATATGGCCCAAACCGCAGAGTCCTTTACAAACACATTCTATGGACACCTACAGGAATGCATGGATCGTGCTATCCCAAATAAAACCAAGACTCACTCCTCCAAAGGCAGGAGACCTGTCTGGTGGACCCCAGCCATAAATAAGCTATACAACAGAAGGAGGAAGCTACTACATGAAAAAAAAAGGGAAGGCATCTCTGAACAGTACTAGCAAGAAACTACAATCCCTCATAAAATCATCTAAGGCCAGCTTCGAAAGAAAAATTGCACAAGACACTAAAGATAATCACAAGGCCTTTTTTAGTTATGTCAGGAACCTGGGTGGCAACTCCCAGATCTGCTCTGAGTTAGTGCAAAATGACAAAAAATGCACTGAACCCACAGACATTGCTAACATCCTGGCAGACAGGTTCAGTGCAAACTCCCCCCCCCTTCCCCCCCAAAAGAAGAAATGTTTATCCCAACAGAGTGTCGCCTCCCTGACATCACAGATGCACAGATGAGAGCTGCCCTCTCCAAAGCAAAAAACACAGTATCAATGGGACCGGATGGTGTCCTGGGCTGCGTCTTACACGAGCTCCAAGAAGAACTGAACCCTCACATAAAGTCACTGTTCAATCTCAGCCTTACTACAGGATACATACACAAGAAATGGCATACAGAAACAGTGGTCCCACTCCACAAAAGTTGTGCCACAACGGACCCTGGAAACTATCGCCCTATAAGCCTGACCAGCCTGGTCTGCAAAGCTATGGAGCGTATCATCATGGAACTCATAAACAAAGACATTGGGAACCTCCAAACACTGGATCCTACCCAATTTGGCTTTGGTAAGGGCAGATCATGTCTCTTGAACCTGGTCAGCTTTTTAAAACAGTCACCAAGGCCATAGATGAAGGGAAGGTAGTCCACACAGCCTACCTGGACCTTGCAAAAGCCTTCGACACAATACCCCACTCGGGCATCATAAATAAGCTCACCAGCTTAAATATCAACCCCTATGTCACAAGATGGGTTGCAAACTAGCTCAGGGATAGAACCCACATGGTCAGAATTGCAGGTGCCATGTCAGACTCTAAACCAGTTACAAGTGGCGTCCCACAGGGCTCAGTCCTGGGACTTCTCTTGTTCGGTATATATTTCTCTGAGGTACAGGCTAACACGGGAGGACTATGGCTGACCAAGTTCGCAGATGACGGCAAACTGGGTGCCATAATCAACTCACCGACTGACATAAGCATCCTCCAAAAGGGTCTCACAGAGACGGATAACTGGTGCCAGAGCCATGGCCTAAAGCTAAATGCCAAAAAGTGCATAGTCATCCCCTTTGGGAAAAACAAAGTGCCCACAAATTACCACATATGTGGTAATCCATTAAGTACGATAGAAGTAATTAGGGATTTGTGGGACCCAAGTAGATAGCAATCTCTCCTTTGACAATCACGTTGCCAAAGTGGTTAGAAAGACCTTCTATATAGCCCACCTTATCACGAAAGGGTTCACATCTAGATCAAGAGAGGTCATTGTGCCCCTCTACTCATCACTCATCAGGCCCATAATTGAATACAATGCCCCATTTGGGATGTACCTTACCCGACACCTGCAGCAACTGGAAAGATCCCAAAAGTACCTCACCAAGAGGATCAATGGACTCAAACAGATGCCCTACGCAGTTAGGCTAAAGAAACTCTAGCTCTACTCAGTTGCTTACCACCTACTCAGAGGCGATCTGTGCCTGACGTATAAAGCCATGTCCAAACCAGAATTAATGGACATGCTCCACCTCAGGAAATCCAAATCCCTTAGAGCCACACGCTCCAGGGACTTAAACCACAGCACAGAAATAAATAGGACATGCTGGAGGGACAGATTCATATCCCAGAGGCTCCCCTCACTCTGGAACAAAATCCCAATCCATGTTAGGCAGAGCCCCTCAATGACCCTCTTCAAGAGAAATCTTGACGAGTGGATGGGAGATCATAGGTTTACCCCTGGGATCTCTTCTGTGTCCCTACTAGACAGAGGCACAGTAAACTAACCTTAAAAGGGCCATCTTCTGTGACCTACTATACAGAGGCACAGTCAACTAATCTAAAAGGGTGGCGAAAACCAAACCAACTCTGGCTAGGCTTATAAATGCCCTAGGGCAGATAGCCTAGTATCAACCTATGAACCTATGAACCTATCTTACCCACAAGGAGTTGTATTTTAACCCTAAGGCCTCTAGGTGTAATATCTTTGCTTTGGTAAGCTTTGAAAAGCTTAATGTGCCAGATATTTGTCCATAATGTTTTCATACTCTTTCCTAGTTTGCTGAAACCAGATTGCAGCCATCAACTGGATCAATATTCTGTTCATCAGTATTCTTGTCATTTTCATTAGAAATACCGAAAGCCCGTATATCATTTTTGTCGGCACAAAGACCTTTCAAAATCACCTCGAGATCCATGACAGAGAGCTCACAATCTGTTGGTTTGCAATCCAATTGCTTAGATAATACAAAGATACTGAACACCCATCAACCAATGCTACACCAGGGGACTGATAATCTGCTCCAAAATATACCCCAAGGGTGCTATATTATCTATGAACAAATAATCAGTATGTGAAAGATATAACCAAATACAACTCTCACCATACAAATGTTCCTAATTAAGTGTGAAAGTTCAACAGGGATCAAACAATCATAACCAAAAGAGGGAAATATCCCACTACCCCTATATATCACTATGAGAAAGACCAAGGAAAGTATATAGAATATATTTATATGCATACACAACAAATCCAAAATATTTTAATTAGTACTGTATGAGACCATTAACAGGCCCCTATCTATGTTGAAACAATAGACCCCTGATAGAAATATAACTACTAACAGGTAGCCATATATCAGTAGATATGTAAAAAACAACAAGAGCATCCACTAGTATAATCAGGGCTATTTGTCCCAAGTAGGGTCATACAATGGCTCCCCCTACTATACAAATCAAATTATATGGAAAATATGTAGGCCTTTTTTGAATATATTTCCATGCAAACATCGTCCCAGTTGTTAAACACATATAGTGAAGTGTAACTAAGAGACCAAAAGGGACTACTAATATTATAACACAGGGACACACTTCTACCCAATAATATCCCACTTTAAAACATCAAATATATCTAAACAGTAGAACAGACTGAGCTAAAATAGCCACCTGTGACATAGTTTAGACCACCCTTTAGACATGGCAGGAGGAGGGGTGGGAGAAACCACAAAAATAGACACAGTGGAGGGTCTGCTTCAGAGTTAATGTCCCAGTAGGGGATGCTGACTATAATATTTTAACATCTCCAATGTTAAAATTACAGCTGAACAAAAACAACTTCTCAATAAAGGCTTAAATTATGTTGTGGGCTTTTTTGTGGATGAAACCAGTATGGTTACTGATGTACATGATTTTTGTCGTAGACTAAATTTAAGACTGTTTTTTGGTCTAGAGATGTCTCTCAAAGATAGACTGACTTCAAATTTTTTAAATCAGATTTTCTACCTCCTATGAATAAGCACGTGTCTATATTCCAACAGGCTGTGCTCAGAGATATTCATTTTGGATTGGGTCAATATACTCCACTTGGTCATAATCTTACTGTTGGGGAACGACATGCCTTACAGGAACTTAAGGATAACAAAAATATTGTAATATTACCAGCTGATAAGGAAGGGTCAGTAGTCGTTATGAATACAGATTATTATCTGGGGGTGGGAAATGGACAGTTGTCCAACGCTCGACAATACTTGTGTATGCCTATTGACCCCACACCCAATTTCAAAAGGGAAATTGATTCTTTCTTGAATAAGGTTGTCGAAGAAGGGATTATTTTAGATTCTATGACACTACATTTGACTGTTTCAGATCCACAGAAACAGATATTTTACTTATTACCAAAAATACATAAATCCTTGACAAAACCCCCTGGTAGACCAATAGTTTCCGGTAATGGTTCACTTACAGAACCTCTTTCTGTATTTCTGACCCAATATCTGAAGCCCCTGTTAAACGTGATTCATGCCAGAATACAAGATATGACACAATTTCTCAAAATATTATCAGATACCCAGTTGCAGCCTGAATGGCCTCCATGTACCCTTGACGTAAAAGCTTTATACACTAACATTCCCCACTGGGCTGGGCTCCAGGCCTTACATTACTGGTTGGATTGAGCTCATTTGTATCTAGCCAGTTTTAATACATTATTAAAATGTATGTTGGAGCATGTACTTAATAAGAATGTGTTCTATTTCCAGGGGGAATGTTTCTGGCAAACTCAGGGTACTGCAATGGGTGCATCTTTTGCACCCATCTATGCGGACCTGTTCATGGCATATCTTGAGGAACAGCTGATATATGACCCCACTCATAATATTTATATGAATGAACTTGATATTTGGAGGAGGTACTTGGATGATTGCTGGTTCATGTGGCGAGCTGATAGGCAATATTTATTGCAATTCGTTCAGTATTTGAACGACAATAAATGGGGAATTGAGTTTACATTAAATTCAGATTACCATCAAATCAATTTTCTGGATGTGACAGTTATTAGAAATCCTGATAACATGCTCAGACCTCAAGTGTTTAGTAAGTATACCTGTATAATAACTTGCTTTTTGCCACCAGCATGCATCCAAGCCATACCATCCGCAACATCACTAAGTCCCAGTTCTTACGTATAAAAAGAATCTGTTCTACATCAGAGGATTATATTACATCTCAACAAGATCTTATCACTAGATTTAGATTTAGGGGTTATAAACAACAGGATATTATAGCTGTCAGTAACTGGGCCTCAGATTTGGACAGGATGCAATTATTGGAATACAAAGATTAAATACAGAGGGTGGAATCTGATAACATTAGATTTGTAAATACATATGGGCGCAATATTAATCTGATTTGGAAGGTTATTTCTAAACATTGGAACATATTAATGGCCAGTAATGAATTGCATCATATTCTTGGTCCTAATTGTCAGTTTTCATGCAAGAGAGGAAAAACACTAGGATCGCATTTTTCCCCACTTTAAACGTACTAGTACAGGAGGTGCAGTATATCATCAAATAACTATTACTGGGGATAGATTGCTGGGCACTTTTTCCTGTGGCCACTGCTCCTCGTGTCAATATATATTTAAGTCTAAGCAATTTACTAGTAAGAACACCAGTCAGGTTTTTGATACTAGATTTTTTGGTAACTGTGGAATGGACTGGGTGATATATTTAGCGATATGTACCTGTTGGGCCTTCTATATAGGCCAGACATCACATCCTTTGTGTCTTCGTATGTCAGAGCATCAGAGTGATATATGTAATAAATGAATGATGAATGCATTATATAGACATCACACTATTCATGATACTGCACAGTTTTACTTTATGATAATAGATAGGATTCATGGTAATAGAAGCAACAGGCAGGGTTGGCACTCGATTCTCAATAAAAAAGAGAAATATTGGATTATAAAATTGGGGGGGGGGGGTCTTTTTTCTCCAGGGCTCAATGATCATTTTTAAAGTTTGTGATTTTCAGTCTACAAGATGATGGCATTTATTATTATCTGTTTACTTTTTTAGGTAAATATGTTAATAATTGCTATAGGAAATTACTTAATTTGGAAGGCTGACTTTTCATTGCTAGGACTGTTCTATATATATTGTTATATATCTCACTGAGGAAGGTAAGTTTGTCGAAACAGGTTTGGGACTAATTAATATTTAACATTCATTTTTGTTCTGTTGTGCTTATTACACGTTGGTGCTGGCCGCTTGTTTACTGATAACTGGTTTGGTTTGGCCCTGCACCTGCCGTACATGCAGACATGTTCACTGTATCATAGGCTTATATAGGCCCTAGGGCCAATAGCCTAGTACCCACCTATGAACCTATAGAATTATGATATTTATAAATGTGATAAAGTACTATTTGTAACAACATTGGGTGCTGTAGAGAAATAAATGTGAGAATTTGTTTTATAACAAGAAAGTGGAAGATGGTGATGTATTAACTGAAATAAGAAGATGGTTGTGGATTAAAGGCTGGGATAGAAAGTAAATAAAAATAATAAAAGAAATAGAACTGTTTAGTTAAGTTCTTTTGTGTTAATAACTTGTCCTTTTGTGTTGACAAATTATAAATAATTTTAAGTATGAATGTAAAAAATTTGTATATAAATAATTGATTTCAATTTTTATATGATATATAATTAATGTAAGTGTTAATAAAGTACCACCTATTCTTTTCTTGTTTGCAAGCCAGCAGCTAATAAAAGGAAAGAGTGAGACGGAGAAGAGGAAACATGAGGAGTGATGCAAGTCACTGCAGAGCAAAGAGCAGTCTACAGAAAAAAATGTTGAAGTGAGCAATTATGGATGAGAAGGATCAGTAAACTTGCCTTTAGTTGAAGTAGCTGCTGAGGAGAGGAGACATGCGCCTGTGGTTACAATACTTACAGAAAGAGGGTTGGAAGACTCTGTTTTTGTCAACTGCTGAGTGAAGATGAACCACAGTACAATATTGCCATTAGAATTTACTATGTGGCAAATTCACACCTTAATTAATTTTGGAAAGGAGCAGCTCTGTAATGTGACTTTAGAGGTGTTTGAATTAATGGACAAATCTGTGTACTGAGTTGACATAATAATCATCATCATCATCATTAGCCCCCTTTTTCCCATTTTTTCTACATGGGGTTGGGGTATCATGTTAACTGTTGCTAACTCTCTCAATTCAGGGTCACACTCCTGCCTTCTTCAACACTCATACCTGATTGTCACAGATCTTCTTTCACACAATCCATCCACCTCTTTGCTGGACATCCTCACTTCCTCTTACCTTCTTCCTGTCTGCTCCAAATCTTTCTCACCAGATTGTCTTCTGCTTTCCACACATGCCCAAACCACTGTAATCTGTTCTCTTTGATCTTTTCTGCAATTGGAGCTACTTTGTCTTCTGCTCTTATGTCCTCATTTCTTCATCTGACCCACAGTGTGCATCCTACCACCTTTCTCAGACACTTCATTTCCATCACCTCCAGCTTCTTCAACTGTTCTGCCTTTACTGCCCAGGTTTCTGTACCATACAGTAGTACTGGTCGCACCACTGTCTTGTACACCTTACTTTTCAGCTTCTTTGACATTCTTCTGTCATAGACTACACCTGATACTCTATGCCAGTTGGCTGCAGTCCCTCTGATTCTAGCTTTGACCTCTTCATTCAGACTTCCCTTCTCCTCAACCACCCCTCCAAGATACTTGAAGCTGTTTACCTGTCCCACTATCTTCCCTTCTATGTTCTCAGTGTCTTCTGATTTCTCCAGTTGACATAAATACACAGGAATATCCTTGGAATGAAAATGTGTTTAAGGATTTAATCCAATGTTAAAAAATAGGCAATACTTCATTTATGTCTGATGTCTAGTTACCCAGTGGTATAAACACCTTTTCTAGGTGATTTGATCACATTGATTTATGTTGATGTAGCACCCTAGCCTCATATAAAAATGGGAAAAAGAGGGTTGATAATGATGATGACAACCTTGACTGAGAAGACATTAAGGACCATCGTCTATCTATAATTCAGTCTGTGCACTCTGTGGACAAATTATATGATGAAGGAAAAATGTGTACTGGGGACAGGAAATATAGTGCAGGAAAATGAAAATATTGTGAAGCATGTTCCATCTATAATTCTGCTTAAAGGACTCAAAAGAACTGTTAGCTGTTCAAGACATCCTACATTTTTTTTTCTGTTGTAGAATATCATCTGATTAATGATTGTACAAAAAGAGAATGCAATGTGTGTGGACAGGTTGGCAGTACAGCTAAAAATTGTAAGCTGCTTTGTAGGAATTTCAAATCTAACGAAGATTGATGGTATGACTGTGTTAAGCACAATGAAATTTTGAAAATGGAAATATGGAACAAACTGTGCAGAGTTAACTGTTTAGGAAGTACTGCATAGTCATGACTGGGGAAGGAAGATGTTTCTGTAGATGAAGGAGAAAATTATAAAAAATAGCTAGTTGTAGGAAAAGAATTATTTAAAAAATCTGAAGAGACTGAAAAGATACATAAAACAGGCAGAATGAAAGATGTTACTATAGGGAATCGAGTTAGACAAAGAAAATGGAAAATAATGGCTTAAAAGTTAGCCCTAATACAAAAGAAGTAAAGGACAAGTCTTCAGTCCCTTTCCTTAGTGTAAAGAGTAAAGAAAATGAAAGCAGACAGAATTGCTGTGTTACAGTGGTGTAAACAGTAAAAATATGATATAATATACATATTACATGCAGTTTTATTTATTTTCTATGGATTTATTTATCCTTGTGTTGCCCAGGTTAGTCTCATTAGGCTAGTAGCTTCTTTTCAGTGGAGACCTCTCATATAAAACAGAAAGGGCAGTTAAAGCAAGCAGAGGGAGAGAAGATAATATGTTCTGTACATACATATATATATATATATATATATACACACACACACACACACACACACACACACACACACACACACACACACACACACACACACACGCACGCACAGATACTTCAGGCATGGACAATAATGCCCTTTTAGCCTGCCAATAAACCAAAAAACAATCATTCCCATAAGAAGTGCCCAAGTTTTTCTTAAAAAATAATTTCTAGGTTTAATACAGTTTGTTATTTTATTTAGCTACTCTCTCAGATAACCATTCAGTACATCTCATTCCTATATAATCTTTTTTAATTTCTGCAAGTCTTTTGGGTTTCTAACCGTGATGGGAATGGACCACATTCCTAAGTCAAGCTATCATTAAAGATCATGAAATTAGTATTGCTTCAATCTTTGATGTTAGCCAGAAGTGCTCTTCACAGCACCTGTAGTGTGCCCAGTAGTGATTCCTGCAATTCATATGGAGTTACATGTATTGTAACATATCTAAGTATGATTGTAAATTCATTTTTATAAGACCATTGCTCCTACTACTACTGGAACTGTCTGGGTATCCTTCTTCCATATTGCCCTCATTTCTACTTAGAAATCCTGGTATTTTTTGACTTTGTGTATCTCTCTGCACATAATCCACTGTAGTCACTGGGTGCAGCAGTTTCAATGATCAATGTTACTTTTGTCTTCTTTTCATGGACTACTATATCTGGTTTTCTTGCACCTATTTTTTGAACTGTTGGCAATGGGTGACCCCGTGTGATATAAACTTCATCATTTTCTATAATGCTTTGTGGCTCATGTTTCCAATGTTTTTCAGCTACTTCAGTATTATAATGTTTGCACAATCCTCAGTGCAACAGTCTTGCCACATTATTATGCCTTTCAGTATACATAGGATCATAGGTGTTTACTAGGCTACTGACTCAGAGGTAATTTTAAGCCTAGCCATTTCATCCCAATGTAATACCGTAGCTACTCCAGTCAATACCCAGGACTGCATTTAGTAATGATTGCCATGTTCAGGTGGGCCTAGGGTGCTATCCCAGGTAAGAATGCACGGTGCCCCATCCACTCTTCCAGGCTCCCTTTGAAAAGAGTCATAGAGGTGCGCTGTTTCACATGAATAGGTAGCCTATTCCAAAGATGCGGTAGTCACTGGGATGTCCCTCCAGCACATCCTATTCAAGTTGCAGGCCATATTTAGGTCCATGGAATGGGTAGCTCTAGTCCATTTGATTTATGGATGTGCAGCAAATTCATCAGGTTTTGGTCAGAGATTGCTCTGTAAGCCAGGCATAAGTCTCCCCTAAGAAGTCTATATGATACAGAGTATGGGACTTTAATCTGTCTATGTAAGGCATGTGCTGGAGTCCTTTGATCTTCTTTTTTAGAAACCTCTGAGGATCCTCCAATTGCTGCAGGTGCTTTCTGCAGTACATGCCAAAACGGGGGTTATACTTAATTATGGGCCTGATTAGTGACAAGTATAGAGGGGTTATAACCTCCTTTACTCTGGAGGCAATGCCTTTACTGATCAAGTGTGTTATGTATAAAGCTTTCCTTGTTACAGTAGGCACATGGTGGTCAAAGTTAAGGTCGCAGTCAACATGTGATCCCAAATCCCTTGCCACTTCATAGGTACTTTGGGTATGGCTGCTGATTTGATAGTGTGAAGGGACATTGTTTTTTATCAAGGGAATGATGATGCATTTCTTTGCATTCAGTTTGAGACCATAACTAAGGCACCAGTAATTGATCTGTGTAAGACCCTCCTGAAGTATACTGACATTAAGTGCACCTAGTTTTCAGTCATGTGGAAACTTGGACAGCCACAGACCCTTAGTTTTGGCCTGAACGTTTGAGAAGTATATACCAAACAGTTGGGGGCCCTGCACTGATCTTTGTGGCACCCCACTGGTGACAGGTCTGCTGGTTGATGTGGAGTCACCCACTTTGATAGTTTGTTTGTGCGCCAGTTGGCAATCCATCTTACAACAAAGGGGTTTACATTCAGTTTGCTAAGTTTATTGGTAATGCCATTAGTATATCACAACCGGCAAGAAGATGTGTGACTACTTCCAATTCTGTTCTATGAAACCTGCATTTGTCTGTTTCTCCCACATTTTCAATGGTCTTTGTAAATGAATGCATATGCCGGCCACTGTCTTGGGCTGCCAATATTAACCTTTTGTCTTTTGGTTGAAATTCACCACTCCTTAACTGTTCCTTCATTCAGTCCTGATCAACATGAGGTTATTCCAAGAGTTTTCTGTATTTGCAGCTGTATTTATGCATTTTACACATTTCTTGTCTTTTCATCTGATCATTCACCTTACATTCTTTCTTTTGTTTTTTGGCAAATTCAGTTGCTGTCTGATTTTTATCTACTTCTGGTTTGATTTCCATTCCCACTTGATACTGATATGCTTCTGCTAAACTAAACAGGGAAGTCATCTTAGACTTATTCTCCTCATGTTTTAAAACTTTCACTATGTTTGGGTCTTGAGAGGTCAGCAGATATGCATGCAGTCCAATGATTACAGATCTATACATGTTATCAGTTTTGAGGAGGCCCGTTCCTCCTTCAGAACAGGGAATATATAGTCTTGGTATACACAGATTTTTATAAATCATTTGACAAGCATGAAGCATCCTTCTTGTTTTCCTGTCCAACTGATCCAACACCTTTTGGGGCCAATCAGTCACTCCAAAACACTAAGTTAGGACAGGAAGAGCAAACTGGTTTATAGCTTGGAATTGTTCCTAGATGTCAGTACTGTTTTCATATTAATTTTAGTTATCTAAAATATTTCTTACCAAGTCTTATTCAAATTTGTTCATGTTTTGTTGTTAATCCTTCATCAGTTTCCTAATATTGATACACTCCCTCTTGCTCAAGTTCTTTTATATTACATTCCTATACTAGACTGATGTTTTCTTGGTGCTGCAGCTTTCCTGCTTTAAAGGTTGATTTTGCATGTTTATCAAGCCCAAATGACATTCTTACATCATCTGAAAAAGTTTTGACCAGTTGCAGTTGTGCTTTCAGTTCCTCATCTGATGAACTATACAGTTTTAAATCATCTACAAAAAGAAGATAAGAAGTCTTTACATTTTGTTGTTTTCTGGGAGCCAAATTATAACCACAACCTAATCTGTTAAGTAAACAGCTTAATGGGTTAAGGGCAAAACAAAAGAGCAGTGGTGTCAAAGGTTCACCCTAGAATATCTCGCTTTGAACTTTTTATCCTTGGAATAATAAATTGTCCTTTCTCGTGGCTTAACTGCAAAGTGGTTTGCCTCTGTTTCATGGTCACTGTAATGTAATTGAATCAGTTTAGGGTGTATCTTATACATTTTTAAGTACTCTTTTATCTATGAATGTGGAATACTGTCAAATTTTTTTTGTAGTTTATCCATGCCATACTTAGATTCATCCCCTTTTTACAGTTCTCCATTATGACTTTATTTAACAACAAACTATCCTTTGTTCCATATGACTTTCTTTTGTTACCCTTTTGTTCTATTGCTATGATTGAGTTTTCTTCTAAATGACTATAAACTGTCGGCATCAATTCTAGTGTATAGTTTATACATCATCAAAAGGCAAGTTATTAGTCTATAGTTTTTAGGATAGCTTGCAGATTCGCTCTTAAGTAGGAGTATTGTTTTTCTGTTGTTAACCAGGTTGGTGTCTCTTCAGGGTACCCATATAAATAGTTCTTACTCATAGCTAAATTTTCATGTAAAGATGTTAATACTTTTAGCCAGAAGTTAGGTACTGCATCTGGGCATAGAGGTTTCCAATTAGGATCTTTTCTTAACTTTGTTTCAGTCTCTCTGGCTGTTACTTCATCCCGTTTCATATCCTATACATTTGAACTTCTTATTCTTTCTTTTACTTCTTCTGTCCATTCAGCATCTTTGTTATATTCCATAGGATCTTCATAGATATTTCTCCAATAGTATATATTTCTTCTTTTTTTGGTGGTGTTTCAATTCCTTTTGCTTTGTTTCCCAATTGTCTATAAGACGTTTTTGGGTCATCAATAAATTGTGTATTTTGTACTTTTCCTTTATATTTATCTACATATTTTCTAAATTTTTCTGCCTGTGCTGATATTTTTAGTGTATTATTTGCAATAGTGTACAATAGATCCTGATCTGTTCTCATATTGTGCATTGCTTTTATCATGTCTATCTTTCTGAACATTTTTGTTGATCTATTCCCTTTTCTATGTTCTTCTAACAGTAACACTTCTTGTCTTAGTTGCTTTATAGTTTTCTCTGTTTGATACTTCCATGGTGGCATTTGATTTCTCCCATTCATTTCCCTTACTGCCCTTTGTTTTGTGTTAAGACTTTATCTATTATTAATTTAGCTGCACAGTAACATATACTATTTACTGTTATATAGCATGAATTCCTGTGAACAGTCCTAATTACTGTGTTCATTTGTTTTATCAAACTTCTAACTTTTTGAGTTTTATTGAATTTCTTTAGTCTATTTCTTTCATTGCTCTTAATATGTCTGTCCATCTCTATTAGATCAAACAATTCTTCTCTTAGATCATTTTCTTCTGAACTGAGGGCACATTATTTGTTTTCTATTTCCTGCAGGCATTCTACAGAGAGTTTCAGAGCATCTTCCTGTACCACATTCTCTTCAGTTTCATCATTGCCCTTTCATATGGGAACTCACTGATCTAACTCCACAACATTGACTGCATTAGAGTTACCACAGTCTCCTCTTCCTTCCCTACTGTGCAATTCCAACTGAACTTTTGCACTGGTTTGCTATGGAAGGCTCCAAAGTATCTTCATAATGCAACTGATCAGATATCTCCTATTCCAATGGTTTCTCCTTAATATGGGGATCCATTGCTCTATCCTGCTGTGGTGATATCAGAGTGAAATTTTCTACACTAAATCTTTCATTTCACAGGTAATCTATAACCTCAGTTTCTATTTCTTTAATTTCTCTATTACTAATCCTCTTTACTCCTATTTTCCTTACTTTTTGTATTGTAAAAGTTTCCATATCCTGATGCTTTTGCCTGTATTTCTCTTCAAATATCTTTAGTGCTGCTTCTTTTGTATTGATTAGTTTTGCTTTCTCCTTTGCATAAATATTCACCATACTAAATCTCTTTTTCTTTCCCATGTCCATATTTCTTCTTCAGATGTCTCCTGCTCCTCATGCTTCTCCTTACTCAGGGGACTCGTTGTTCCGGCATGCTGTGATACAGCTTATATTAGACTTTCTACACTGAATCCTTCACTTTGCAGGTATTCCATAACTTCAGCTTCTATTTTTAACTTCTACTTTACTAATCTCCTGTTCTGCATTCTCTGTTTGTGATCTTATTTTTTGTATTGTGAAAGTTTCTATATCTAGATGACTTTGCCTGTATTTCTCTTTGAATATCTTTGGGGCTGCTTGTTTTGTATTGATTAATTTGGCTTTCTCCTTTGCATAAACATTGCATCATATCAAATCTCTCTTTCTTTCCTATATCCATATTTCTTTTTTATATGTGGTGCTGCAGTAGCGTTGTCGCCTCACAGTTAGAAGTTGCCCATTCGATTCTCAGTTAGAGCATCTTCTGTGTGACGACATGCATGAATGGGCGTTCCTTCATTGAAGTTTGTGCATTAGGCCCGGCAAGCCAGCACGTAAAACTCTACTGCCAATCATTAGCGGACCGGAGTTCCGCTGTGGCGACCCCTAACCAGGAAAAGCCGAAAGATGCAAAGCAAAGCATGTATCAAAAATCTTTACATTTTGTTCTTTATCCTTTGCACTTTCTTAGTCGCTTCTTTTTTTCAAACAGCCCAAGGTCGCTTGGTCTATATAATGTTTTTCATAAATCTGTTGTATTAATGAACACAATTTTTTATTTGAAGCTTCTGACAATTTTTCTTGTGCAAGTATTTTTCTTTCCTCTAGTTTCTCTCTTAATTTTTTGTATATCTTCTATCTGGAAATTCTGGGCTTCTTACATAGTAGTAATAATACACAATTTCTTTCTTCCTTAATAGTCCAGTCTAACATCTTTATAGTTCTTTTTTGGCCTATCAGTTTTCTGATTTTTGTGGACTACTACTTCCTTCTACAACCACACGATCCTCTCCTCCCCAGCACCTTCTACATTACAGCTAGGAATAATACTAAAATGAATGCCGATTCACAAACAAAGCTATAGGTGTAATAATAGATAAAAACCTAAGATTTGACCTAGGTATAGCACAAACAATTAAGAAAGTTTGCAAAAATGGGT
Source organism: Protopterus annectens (assembly GCF_019279795.1). Taxonomy (NCBI): domain Eukaryota; kingdom Metazoa; phylum Chordata; order Ceratodontiformes; family Protopteridae; genus Protopterus; species Protopterus annectens. The sequence goes on along the minus strand of NC_056732.1, from coordinate 1,469,370,792 downwards.
ACTCTTTATAGAAATAAAAAGTATCTAACAACACCTCTAGGGTTGCCATTGATAGAATCCATCTTCTATCAACACTTCTATATGCTTCCCCAATTTTCACCAACCTTAAAAAGACAGATTTAATTAAACCTGACACATGGTACAATAAAGTAGCTAAATTTGCAACTGATTGCCCACATTATACCCACCACTGTCACTCCTTAAAGAAACTGTCCTGGTTAGAGCTCCCACAACTTCTATCCTATAACCAATTAACCTTAGCACACAAACTAGTGTATCAAAGATACCACAAATTGAAGTCTTCGTTTAGCAAATAAATTTCTACTACACGTGTCCAAATCCACTAATACGGCAGGAGACTCACTATTTTCTCATCATGTAGCAACAAGGTGGAATTCACTACCTCACAGCATATCAAAACCAACACAAATACCAACCAATTCCAAAAGATCCTTAAAAATTATTTTAATGACACCTGGCTTTGTTCTTGTACTACTCCAGGCTAACTATGTTTAATAGTTCTGGTCATACTTTTTCTTCTTCCCTGACCACCTCATAATCTCTCTCATGTCTGGATAATCTCTAACCTCATCTTTTTCTATCCAATTTCCCCCCTACAAACCCTGAGGAGCTTACTTTGAGAAACTACAATGTCTGCACTACAGTAAGGAATAATATTAGATGATTGTATAATACAAATGTCAGCTATAATAACATAGAATGTGATTTCTGGTGTACTGTATGTGTTGTATATTTTTTGTATAATTTCTTGTATTAAGTTTTGTATAATTTCTTGTATAAGTTTTTTTATAATCTCTATTTGTGGAACTTATCTCACTGGGCCTCTGCTGAAAATGTGTCTTATCCCAGTCAGACTTTCCCGGTAAACAAATGTAAAATAAAATAAATAAATACAACAGGGGGGGGGGCATTCTCCCCCTGAGCCTGGCCTAGCCCCATTGTAGGAATGTTTCCGTGTCTTGAAGATTTTACACTGCCATTTTTCCAGTACTGGCATCAGTGGGCCTATCAGGATTGGGCACTTCTTTATCCTGGGACTTGTGCAGCCAACTATCTTTTTTCTTTTTTTAACCTACGTCTGTCCATATTACATGCTATATAAAATATAGTCTATACAGCAGTGTCATCTTGGTGAGATTCTTTGAAAAACAGGGTCCACCTCATAAAGGTATTCACCAAGACTTGAGAATGAATTCAATTCCAGCAATACTACTCTCCGTTGCTTGCTGATTTATCATCTCTCCATTCCAATAATCTTCTATACAGGTTGTGTGATAATTCCTTAATATCTTTGATAACGCCAAGCATTACCAAAAGTAGATGTCTTTAAATGCCCTATATACCTGAATAAGGTCTCCTCTTAAATGTCCATATGAAACACTTTACAATTTTAAATATTTTAATCTTTCATAACTTAAATTTTCACTTCCATGGATACCCCTGGCATATTTCTGCTGTACTCTTTCCAGTTTACTTATATTAGTTTTCTTACAAGATTTCCATATTTTTCTATACTCTTGTTTGGGTCTGATATAACTTATACCATTACAGATTTCTTAAACTTTATAATTTTTTTATACAGCCTATAGATTTAGAACTATCATTAGCCAATTGGATGATATGATCATGAAAACTCAAAGTTGGATCTACCAACATACCCAGGTCCTTAAATGAATTTACTGTTTTGATCACCGAGTGTGGTATTAAATATTCACTATTCAGTCTATGTCTCCCAAATCTCACATGTTTATTTTTGATGTATTTATCAGCATATTATTTCCTGTACCCAAATGGTCAATTTAGTCAAGTTCTTTTGCAGACATGCTCTATCTGTAATAGATGTAGTCAGTTTACTTATTTTCAAGTCTTCTGCATACAAACTGTAGAATAGCTTGGATAAAAAAATATCTGAAAGACAAAATCTAAACAAGTATTGATCTAGGACAGAGCCCTGTTGGACACCCTTACTATAACCTACAATTTCACTTGTCCAGTTGCTGAATGACACTTGCTATGTCCTATTTGTAAGCCATGCAGCCATCTAGCTTATAAAGATTGCATTAATACCTAGTTGTTCTAATTATTTATCACTGTTTTGTATATTACTCTATTGAATGGTCTACATAATTTACACCACAGCACATCACACTGACTCATTTATAACTGTCTTTATATTATTTTAGAAGATCATGGTACAGGTGGTTATAGATCTATTTTCAACATATGCATAATGATCAGAAAATGTAGAACACAGCACCACAGCAAGCCAATAAAAAGCAGATGGCAAAGAGCAGGGCAAAATCCAAATAGACTTTCATTTAAACACAGGTGAGCACTTTCATGATAAAATCACTTCTTTAGACCATACAAAAAAATCAGCAGCATCTGAAATATTTAAAATGCAATCAATTAAATGTCTACCAATAAAAAATATTCAAGTACAATAGCCATAAAGATTTAAAGGCACAGCTTTCTTTTAAGACAGAAACCATAAAAGGCTATTGCCATAAAAACATACATAGCAGTATACTTATTTAAGAAGCTTTCTTTCTTTTAGTACTGGCTTAAGAGGTACTGATTCATTTAAACCTGCACCCCTATTTGCTGATAGTTTAAGAATCCATCTTAATTCTTTCCCTTCTGTGACATTAGTTATATCACCTAACCTAAAACTTTCATAAATTACTTCTACTGCCATAAACTTGAACCAATGCCTTTCCAGTTGTTATGTGCTATTGTGATGTTTGGGGAAGAAAAATAAAGCAAGGGAGAGAAGTTAATTACAGAAAGAAAAATAAAGCAAGAGAGAGAAGTTAATTACAGAAATAAAATGAAAGCAAGGGAGAGAAGTTAATTACAGAAAGAAAAAGAAAGCAAGGGAGAGAAGTTAATTACAGAAAGAAAAAGAAAGCAAGAGAGAGAAGTTAATTACAGAAAGAAAAAGAAAGCAAGAGAGAGAAGTTAATTACAGAAAGAAAAAGAAAGCAAGGGAGAGAAGTTAATTACAGAAAGAAAATGAAAGCAAGAGAGAGAAGTTAATTACAGAAAGAAAAAGAAAGCAAGGGCGAGAAGTTAATTATAGAAAGAAAAAGAAAGCAAGGGAGAGAAGTTAATTACAGAAATAAAAAGAAAGCAAGGGAGAGAAGTTAATTACAGAAAGAAAAGGAAAGCAAGAGAGAGAAGTTAATTACAGAAAGAAAAGGAAAGCAAGGGAGAGAAGTTAAAGTATGTAAGGAACATTTTTCACAATTTTGGCTAAACATAGAACAGGAACTGCAACCAAACCAAAGAGATCACGCACGTAGGATCTACTGCACGGTCCAAATCACGAACAGCCAAAAACACCCAAAAAAACGGACCAGCTGTAAGGATGTATGATTTTATTGCTTCAAATCTTATCAGCAATGGTCAAAACCATGCTGAATAAGCAAACCGGTTTCAGCTAATAAAAGCCTTTTTCAATGCCAAGTAAAAAAAAGTAAAGTAAGACATCACCATATGAGCCCTACTTATAGTCCCTCACTTAAAGAGGTATCGCCCAAATTGGATTCAACATAGTAACTAAGTGAAAAATTCAAACAATTCAAACAACATGTATCCATAATTCAGCCCATACATGAAAAATTCTGTATGATGTTTGTACAAAGAATGAATAAAAATAAATAAATTGAATATAGATATACATGTGTATATTCCAACAATGTTTAACATACATAGAACTATATACAAATTAATAATTTTGTATATTGAATGGAACAATTCAAACAAATATGCCCCAAATCAATAACCTGACATTGTGAATGTATATCACAATGTATACATAAGGCTAGGATATTTATGTGGTATAACCATGTGAAATTCCCTCACGGTAGGTATAAACAAACACAATATGAATATGGAATACTAAAATGGAATATATAAGAATGAAATATATCAAAATATGCTGGTATTCACAACCTACTAAATTGGTTCTAATGTATTCAAACCTGGTCTAAAAAGACCTCCTAACCTTATAATCCATTTGTACTTTTCTATTCTCAGGGAGATTACAGGAAGCGAATACTGACACTTTATTTTGCAGAATTTCTGATCATGCATTTGTATGGGCTGTTTTCAAACATAAACAGATTATTATTGAGAAAAGGCAAGGGGTGTAAGAGTTTAACTGGACTTTGCTAAAAATTACAGATGTTACAAGATGAAAGGCAAGTATTACTTATGGAACATTTGCAACTTAGAGATTTGTAGGCATTGTTTAGAGTGGAAATTGATTACAAAAGAAAATATAACATGCATCTTAACTTAGAGTGTTTGTAGAATAAGAGTAAAAAGAAATGCACAAGAATGTCAGAAATTAAAAGGATGATATAGTAGATAATAAATGGATTCGATACAGGAAAAATTAATATTTATGTTGAATGAAGCATATATAAGAGATGGTTTATTAATGTAAAAATATGTTGTAAAAGATAGAAAGGAAGAGATTAATCCTTTTTAAGTAGGCAAGCTAAATGAAGGTACAAACTGAGAAAGGTATAATAGTTAATAAGCAGGAAGAAGTAAGTAGCCGTAGCCATGGATGCATCATGTGGAAATTCGTATGCAAATATATTGATGGCATATTGGGAGACTACATATGTGTTAACCAATGAGATGTTCTCAGGTGCTATTAAATATTATGGATGTTTTGTAGATGATATTTTTATTCTTTGGACAGATACCATTAAGTTATTGATTGAGTTTGTAGATTTTGTTAACCATACAGTGTCTTTTTTAAGTTTTACAATGAAATGTTTGACCAGTGAACTTGAGTTTTTGGATGTTACACTGGTTAAGAACAAGGTTCTGTCCATTAGCAGTAAAATTTAGAGGAAACCATGTAGGAGAAATGCTGTGTTTCATTGAGACAGCATGCACCCTACATATATTTATAAAAATGTAGACAAAGGACAAGTGTTACGAACCTCTAGATTCACAAGTGATGACAGTTCATTTGAGTTAGCCTTGTCCACACTCACTTCAGATTTTTCAGAGAGAGAATATAAAAGTAGGGATCTCGCTCATTCCCTAACAATGGATGTAATAGAGAGAAGGTGTAGAGGCTGCCCATATCTTTCCAGCACTAGGCAGAGAACACAATCCCATGTGAGTGGATATAATAATGGAAACAGCAAACCAAAAATGACCATATCCTTCTCTTCAGATGCGAACAATATTTGCAATATACTTAAAAAGAACTGGCACATTTTAACAGCCAACAAACACATTTTGAATATTGCAAGTGATTGGCCGAGTTTTTCATTTACGATTAAAAAAATCATTGAAAAGACTTCTTTGCTATGATCAAATCGCAACTAAGCCTTTATCCTCATTTTATATTTTATACTGTATTTCTCAAAATGTCTTTTGTATTTATTCAGTTGTTCATCTGTGGAGCTTTTCTCTCCAAACCTCCACTAAAAACAGGCACACACAGGCCCAGTCAGACACACCCGGTAAACAAATTGGAAATAAATAGGATCATAGGATCATAGGAAGTTACTAGCCTACTGGCCCTGAGGCCCTTACAAGTCTAACTAAGAATTTAGCCCATGTTCCAACAAGTCAGCACCCTATGCCACTGTCCAGCAGGGACATAAATAAATGTTTGTTAGTACAGGCTGTGTGTCTGAGTACATGTCCCAGGTCATCATAGCTTAACCAAGGCCAGTATAGCATTTCAGTGAAAGTGAATTGTTTGTGGTCATTGGCTGACTGGGGTTGCCTGGACTACGCCTTGGAATAAGCACCTCATTGGTTCTTTCAAGCTTTTTTTAAAGTTGTTTCAGGTTTCAACTTTGTTACTTAAGTTAACTTGTGACTGTTTCTGCCATTTCACACTGAGCTAATTGGAGGAAGTCGGAGGAAGGGCTCTGAGATAACGAATCTGAGTTATATAAAATTAAGTATCTTGTTTTTTGCTTATTTCTGAGTTATTTATAGCACTTTTATTTTACTCACTGTGTGTGAGGTATTAAGTAGAATTTTCTATAATTGTTAAGCATCTATTTGGGTTTGTTTGTTCAGATTTTTGTTTCCTACCAATTTGACCTGGGACACTCCTCCTGGTCTAGTGTCACTACCTCATTCTACCTATTCCAGGGAGAACATTTGAGAAGGCCAACCCAGTTAGCTTCTGCTCCTCCTTTCCCCTTTCCACTTTACAAAAAAAAAATGTTTTCTAAGCTTGTTTCCTGCCTTTCCTATAAGTTGTCTAGTCCAGATACAGATTTGCTGTATCCAGGACTGTTTGTAAGCTTCTGAGCCCCCAAGCCTTTCTGTGTTGGAGGGAAGCCTTCTAGCTTAATTTTGTTTCTTAGAACTAGCCAGTTTTCTAGTTTCAGCACTCAGATCTGTTTCTTTAGCTCAGCACTTGTTCAGAACTCATTGTAAGCACGAAATAAGCTACAAATTACTACAGCACTTAACTTTCCTCATTTGTCTACAGGAAAACAGTTTTTAGTACTTAATAAATAAGCACCTATCCAGGCATGTCTAAGGGTCAGCTCCCGGTGTTTTCTCTTGTCTACCTGATGAATCTGGGCATCTTGGGGCAATGCAGCAATTGCCTCATGTACACAGACAACCCTCACCTCCTACCACCCAACACTACAACCTGTGAAAGATGCACTTATATAACCAAATTGGAAGCAAAGCTCTCTTCACACAGACTGGACTAGACAGTCAAGAGGAGAAGGTAAACACTTGCACCACACCACACTCATCACATAGTCCCTCAAAACCTACACCACCAAAACACACACATAGAAAAACAAAACACACACCTACATTCATGGAGGCTCACAAAAAAAATCTACCCAAGCAACAAGGACCTCCAAAGCAGAAACACAAGCAACCTCCACCCCCCAACACAACCCAAATGACACATAGCCCACAAACTCAGTGTGCCACTCAACCACAGCCCATAAGGCATAACAACGTACCTAACACTCTAGTCATAGGTGACTCTATAGTCAGGCACACTGATGTTCCACTCAGCAGGCTAAACAAGGAGAAAGTCACTGTCAGCTGCCTGTCAGGTGTCAGGATCTGTCACATAACTCATGCACTCAGGTCAATCCACAGCAAATACAAATATGACTCTGTCATTGTCCATGTTGGTGTGAATGACTTGAGTAGTACCTCCCTGGACTACATGAGGAGACATGGAGGAGCTTTCTGATCTTGTAGCCCAGGCAGGTATGACCCTAGCCCTGAGTAGCATCCTGCCATCACCCAGAATGATACCACAGTACAAGGACAAAATGATTTACTTCAACAATTGGCTAAGCTTCTGGTGTCATTCTAAGGGGATCCAGTATCTGTTTGCCTGGGATGACATGATCGACAAACCACGATGCTTTGCCAGAGATGGCCTGCACCTGTCGCCCTTGGGATTTCAGATACTGGCTAAGGCTTTTGCCACCCCTATAGTGCCTTTTTTAGGCAAGATTCAAATGACAAATTCACCACAGTAACAGGTACAAGCAAGCAAAATCTGAGAGTAATGCTACTCAATACTAGAAGTCTAAACCTCAAAATGCACTCACTCTAGGCACTCCTTAAAATGGAGAACATCGACATCTGTGCAGTGACAGAGACCTTGTTCAAGGCTCCAGAGAGCACCCCTGCATTACCAGGCTATAATTCATACCACACCTTTTGGCCACCTAACTTGGACCGAAGCTCTAAAGGCGGAGGCATGTTTATATTCATTAAGGATATCCACACCTCCAGGCTAGTTGCTCAGCATAATGCATCTGAGATTATCCAAGTGCAACTAACTCTGGGCAAGACCTCAATACAAATTATAGCTTGCTACAGATCTCCCACCATGCCCCAGAATTCCCACTTCTCATTTCTTGATACACTGGAAAACATTAGGGTACAACCTAACACCCTAATAATGGGCGATTTCAACTACCCCACCATTAACTGGGAAAACTACTCATGTACCAACTCTTGTGCTCAACGTTTTCTGGAATTCATAAATTCCAATGCCTTGGATCAACTTATCCACACCCCCACCAGGGACAGCAATATCCTAGACCTGGTTATTACCAACATGGGCAACCAGTGTTCCACACCAGAGGTCAATTCCTCGTTTGTCAGATCCGACCACAACCAAATCACTCTAGACATCAACATCCCAGCCCCCCCCCACCCCCCACCCCCATTAGGGAAACCACTGTAAAATATTTCTCCAAAGCCAACTTCACGCTTCTTAAGACAGAAGTGGCAAACTTCACAACACCCATGCTGATGAACAATAGAGATATGACTGCTGAATCCTATACAATTGCACTTTATAAGCACTTACATGAGTGCATGGATCATGCAATCCCTAACAGAACCAAGATGCTATCCTCCAAAAAAAGGAAGCCAATTTGGTGGTCCCCTGCTATAAACAAACTCTACAACAGAAGAAAGAAACTGTTGAAAAAAAGAGTAAAATCCCATGATTGGAGGAACTCCGTGGTCACCCTCAGTAAGAAGCTGAGATCCCTCATAAAATCCTCGAAAGCTAGTTACGAAAACAAAATCGCCACTGATTCTAAATACAATCACAAAGCATTCTATAGCTATGTCAAGAATCTCAATGGCAACACTCAGATCTGCTCTGAGTTACAGCACAATGGCACTAAATATACAGAACCAACTGATATTGCCAACATCCTGGCAGATAGGTTCAGTGCTAACATTACCCCTCTCTCATCCCCTAAAGGGCCCATGCCCAGAATGCAAAGTACCTGTAATCATGGCTGCACAGGTAAAAAACACACTCTCCAAAGCCAAGAACACAGCATCCATGGGACCTGACAGCATCCCAGGCTGTGTTCTAGATGAACTACAGAACGAACTGGCACCCCACCAAAGTACCATGTTCAGTCATAGCCTCACCTCAGGCTTTGTGCCCACTGAATAGCACACAGCAATGGTTATCCCACTCCACAAAGAGGGAGCCACCATGGACCCCGGGAATTACTGCCCCATTAGCCTGACGAGCCTGGTCTGCAAGGCAATGGAGCATATCATCATGGAACTTATAAACAATGACATTGGTAATCTCCAAACTCTGGAACCTGCCCAGTTCGGGTTTGTAAAAGGCAGATCATGTCTCCTAAACCTGATAGACTTCTTTGAAGTGGTCACCAAATCTGTAGATGAGGGTAAGGTGGTACACACAGCCTATCTAGATCTCGCCAAGGCTTTCAACACCATCCCCCACTCTAGAATTATAGACAAACTCACTAAACTAGGTATAAATCCCTATGTCACAAGATGGGTTGCCAACTGGCTCACTGACCGAACCCACACTGTGAAAGTAGCAGACTCTAAATCCAACTTCAGACCAGTGACATGTGGAGTACCACAGGGTTCAGTCCTAGGTCCTCTCCTGTTTTGTATCTACTTCTCTGAAGTACAGGCTAACACAGAAGGTCTTTGGCTAACAAAGTTTGCAGATGACTGCAAACTAGTAGCCATAATCAAATCTCCCAACGATGTGGACATCCTGCAAAAGGGCCTCACTGAGACAGATGCCTGTTGTCAAAGCCATGGCCTCAAGCTCAATGCCAAAAAGTGCCTTGTCATCCCTTTTGGTAAAAACTCTGTACCCATGAACTACCACATAGGCGGTAGTTTACTTAACACCAAAAGTGTGATAAGAGACCTTGGGACACAGGTGGACAGTAGTCTCTCCTTTGATAATCACATCGCCACAGTAGTCAGGAAATTCTTCTACATGGCACACCTCATCATAAAAGGTTTCTCATCCAGGAAAAAAGAGGTCATTGTTCTCCTCTACTCATCAATCATTAGACCCATTATAGAGTACAATGCCCCTTTTGATATGTATCTCACAAGACATCTACAACAACTGGAAAGGTCAAAGAAATACCTCACAAAGAGGATTACCGGCCTCAAACAGATGCCCTACACAGACCGTCTCAAAAAAATCCAGCTTTACTCTGTCGCATATCACCTACTCAGAGGCGATCTCTGCCTAACATACAAAGCTATGTCAAACCCAGAGCTGCTGGACATGCTCCATGTAAAGAAATCCCAATCCCTCCGAGCTACACGCTCTAGGGACCTAATCCTTGTCACCACAATAAACAGAACATGCTGTAGGGATAGATTCCTGTCTCAGAGACTTCCCATACTCTGGAACAAACTACCTATCTATATCAAACAAAGCTCCTCATTAGCACTCTTCAAGAAAAATCTTGATGATTGGATGGGAGATAGGAAATTCACCCCGGGGATCACTTCTGTGGCTCGGCTTGACAGCGGCACAGGAAAATAATTTTCTTGGGTGGCAAAAGCCAGGGTACCATTTGGCTAGACTTATATAGGCCGTAGGGCCAATAGCCCAGTACCTACCTATGAACCTATAAATAAATAAATATTCTGCTTTTTATGTAGGGAAAATTAACCGTACTCTTAGAGAATGGGCCTGTGAATATGCTTACGATATATGCAAAGGTGATGTGAATAATGCCTTATGCCAGTGATGGCAAACATTTTCGGCTTGGTGTGTCAAAAATTCAGAAGATGCCTAACTTGATTCTGCTGGCATGTTAATGCCCAGACAAAAATAAATAAAAAAAAAATAAAAATAAATAAACAAATAAATAGATAAAAAATAAAACAACATAGCTCTCAATACATGAGGGATAAATCTCAACAGAATCAGGGACAAATCTAGAAATAAGAGACATGGACAGTTTTAAACTACTAGTACTATTAATCTGACACAATGACAGAAAAAAATGAAAGTGAATTAATATACATTTTCTGAAATAAAATAAGTCTTTAAATCTATTTATTGTCATTATAAGTGTAAAAAGTCACCAGTTTTAAGAGGGATAGAAGGACAGTTGAGAGGAATGTAAAACAGCAGACACTTAAAAATGCAGACTACTTGCCCTTTGCAGAAGTGTAACCATGAAGAGAAAACAATGTCAGCACTGCCCTTTGCAGACTTCTGAGACAGTACACTGAGGTAGTCATCGAGGGTAATAACTTCCTTATCTCTGCATCAGCGTTGTTGAACTAGCTCCTGGCATAAAATAAGTAAATGCACTTCACACAAGCAACAAATGTAAAAGCAGTTTCTTGGTAACTCGGGTGTTGGTGAATGCTGGTGTTTCACCTAAAACGTCATGGCGTGTTGTCACCTTTGACACGTGTCATAGGTTCGCCATCACTGCCTTATGCAGACATGTATTAAAGGAAGGGGTTTCCCACAGTTTTACTTTCTTGGTTCTACAATTTGCAAGATGTGATAAGCATCTTGGGGATATTAAGAACACTGAACAACTTGAAATGCGATGGATAATTTCTTTACAATCAGACAAACATTATGGCTTAAATTATAGTGTTTCTTTAAAGCTGTATTTAAAATCACGTGACTTGTTTTGTTAACCGTAGTGGTTACTTTGTATTCCATTGCATATAAATTGTTATATTGTTATTAGTTGTATCTCTGGACTGAAGAAGTATCCGTCTGATGTGAAAGTGCTTACCAGTTTTATCATTTTAACTTTTTATCTTTTGCATTTGTTTATTAAAAATACTTGTCTACAGTTCAGCCATGCAGTTGTCCTTTTGTCTTGGTTTTGATATTT
>NC_056732.1:1469176599-1469354099 GCF_019279795.1 Protopterus annectens | reverse complement strand
TGCCATCAACAGCCCTGAAGGCACTGAACAGTAATAATTAGAACATGTGGCAAATGCCATCAACAGCCCTGAATGCACTCAACAGTAATAATTAGAACATGTGGCAAATGCCATCAACAGGCCTGAATGCACTCAACAGTAATACTTAGAACATGTGGCAAATGCCATCAACAGGCCTGAATGCACTCAACAGTAATACTTAGAACATGTGGCAAATGCCATCAACAGCCCTGAATGCACTCAACAGTCATACTTAGAACATGTGGCAAATGCCATCAACAGGCCTGAATGCACTCAACAGTAATAATTAGAACATGTGGCAAATGCCATCAACAGGCCTGAATGCACTCAACAGTAATAATTAGAACATGTGGCAAATGCCATCAACAGCCCTGAATGCACTCTTTTAAAACAACACCCACATCAAAACATATAGTCATATGTCATGGAGACTCTACTTCTAAGCCCAAAAGGCAAGTCACCACAAAGTCCAACATTGTGGCCATTGGAGACATCATTGTGAGACACACTAATGTCCTTCTCATCAGGCTGAGTAAGGAGAAAGTCACAGTCATTTGCTTATCATGGGACAGGATCCACTACATTACTCACACACTCAGGGCATTTGACCACAACTACCAAAATGACTCAGTCATAGTCCTTGTCTTGAAACATATCTCTCTGGACTATATGAATGGAGACAACATGGAGCTCTTAAAATATGTGTCCCAGGCTGGTATGAGCCTAGCACTGAACAGAATTTTACCTTCTCCAAGGATGATGCCAAAATACAAACAGAAGATGACTGACTTTAATAATTGGCTTAGTTTCTGGTGTCATTCTATGGGGGTGCAATATTTATCAGCATGGAAGGAGATGGTCAACAGGCCATGCTGCTTTGCCAGGGATGGTCTGCTCCTCTCCCCTCTAGACTTTCGAATATTAACTAAAATGTTCTCCTCCCCATAGTGCCTTTTTTGGCAATGCTAAACTGAAAGTATGTCTGACATAGCAAATCAAAACCCAGAAAATCTAAAGGTGTTACTGCTCAATGCTAGGAGTGTAAACAAAAAATTCCTCAACCTACAAACTCTCCTCATCCTAGAGATCAGTGTGGTCACTGAGACATGGTTTAGAGTAGCAAAGAGCACACCAGCAGTGGAAGGCTATAATGCCTTCCACACATTTAGACCAGCTACTCTACAGACAAGGACTAAAGGGTGAGGTGTCTCAATTTAGATGAAAAATAAATATACCTCAAAGCTGGTCAAAGAGTATAATGCACTTGAGCATCTCCACGTTCAAATCACCAGAGGCAAAATCTCATACCACTTCCTTGCAAGCAATAGGTCCCCCTGTATGACCCAGGAAACCCATAACATGTATTTAAACTTATTGGAAACACTCACTATCCAACACAATACCATATTCATGGAAGACTTTAATTATCCTACTATTAACAGGGAGTCATATACAACACCAAATATACCTGCACATAGATTCCTGGATTTTGTAAACACAAGCTCCATGGAGCTAAATATATGAGCTGTTGGCTGGCTAAGATTTACTTGCAATTAACTGGACATATAAGCTAAATGAAGTACACTTTTATCTGGACTTTTTTCATATAGTACTGCATTTTATTTATTTTTTTCACTGAATATTAATTGAATTGAATATTACGGTCTCTCAGTGTCTCTACAGGGAGCTTGCTAGAAGTGTAGCCCGTAGTAGCAGTGGGGTAGTTTCACTTCTTTGATATTCTGTGTTTAACTCCTAGCCTAGGGGGTTCATCATGTGTTATTTCTGCTAAATATCTGAGCTGTTGGCTGGCTAAGATTTACCTGCAATCAACTGGACATATAAGCTAAATTAAGTACACTTTTATCTGCACTTTTTTCATATAGTACTGCATTTTATTTATTTTTCACTGAATATTAATTGAATCGAATATTGTGGTCTCTCTGTGTCTCTACAGTTGGTCCCCCCCCCCCCCGTTCTTGTGGTGTTAATCTTGGTAGCTTTTAAATTGCATGCCCTTCTTGTAAAATTGTGTTTGGACATTCCTACTAGTCCCATCTCTTCAGGTTTATCTACTGTGTACAGAGAGAGCATTTGGTAAAGACAACTCCTTTAACCTCTTAATCCTGCTCTGCTCCTCCTCGAAAAAAAATATATACTTTATTCAGCTGTTCTTCCTGTAACTGTTTTAGTTTGTGGTTCTGTGGGCTCTTATCTGTTCAGTTGCTCTTACTCTTCACTTATTACTGGTTGTTAGTAGTCTCCTACTTTACTGCGTTCTGCGCTTGTTTTTAGCCATTTGTTAATTTAATTGCAAAAAGAAAAAATTCTAAGCTTGCTTCCTGCCTTTCCTGTAACTAGTCCAGTCCAGATACAGATTTGCTGTATCCTGGACTGTTTGTAAGCTTCTAAGCCCCCCCAAGCCTTTCTGTGTTGGAGGGAAGCCTTCTAGCTTATCAGTGAGAGTGGTAATCACTAGGTAGCCTATTGACCACAAGAGTGGTTTCTGGCCCAGAAATTGTAGTTCATTGGCTGTTTTGGCAGTTTGTTCCATCTCTTTCAGTTTTCTGATTTAAAAGCCCACATTTGCACTTGTTTCCCATCTTTCCTGCAACTAGTCTAGTCCAGATACAGATATGCCGTATACAGGACTGTTTGTAAGCTTCTAAGCTCCCCAAGCTTTTCTGTGTCAGAGGGAAGCATTCTAGCTTGTCAGTGGAAGTGGTAAGCACTAGGTAGCCATCTTCCACAGGAGGAGTGGTCTCTGACCCAGAAATTGTAGTTTATTGGCTGTTTGAGCAGTTTTCCATCTCTTTTAACATTCTGGTCTAAAAGCCCGCATTTGCGTTTTTCCCGCCTTTCCTGTAACTAGTCTAGTCCAGATACAGATTTGCTGTATCCAGGACTGTATGCAAGCTTCTGAACCCCCAAGGCTTTCTATGTTGGAGGGAAGCCTTCTAGCTTATCAGTGGGAGGGGTAAGCACTAGGTAGCCTATCTACCACAGGAGGAGTGGATTCTGGCCCAGAAATTGTAGTTTACTGGCCATTTGGGCAGTCTTTCCATCTCTTTCAACTTTCTGGATTAAAAGCCTGCATTTGCGCTTGTTTCCCACCTTTCCTGTAACTAGTCTAGTCCAGATACAGATTTGCTGTATCCAGGACTGTTTGTAAGCTACTGAGCAGTGCCAAAGTCTGCTCTTCAGTTTTCCCCTTAGATCTGCTAGTTTTCTCCTCTCCCGCACTTTTACTAGCTTATTATTACCAGACTTCTTTTAGCAATTACTGTAGGACACAGAAGTGCTATCAGCACTAAACGCTCTATAAGGAAACAGCTCCAGTACTTATTATTAATGCCAACCCCTCTAGGCATGTCTAAAGGTTAGTTCCCTGTGCTTTCTCCTATTAACCTGGTGAACTTGGGCATTCTGAGGCAATGTAGCAACTGCCTCATGTACACCGACAACCCTCTCCTCTTACCTCCCAACACTCAGACTTGTAAGAGATGCACTTATATATCCAAATTGGAAGCCACACACTCTCCAGCCAAGACCAGAATAGCTGGTCATGAGGAGAAGGTCAACACTTGCACCACACCACATAGAACACATAGCCCTCCAGAACACACACCAGCACTGCCTTCACATAAAAACACAAACCACACACCCACTTTCGTGTAGGCTCTCAATAAAAATCTACCCAAACAGCAGAGACCTCCAAGGCAGAAACACACTCGACCACCATAACACAACACTAATCATGAGACACATAACTCTCCTAAACAGTGTGTCACATAACCAAAGCCCCTAAGGCAAAACAGCATGCCCAACACACTAGTCATACATGACTCGATAGTGAGGCACACTGATGTCCCACTCACTAGGTTGAATAAGGAGAAAGTAACAGTCAGCTGCCTGTCAGGTGCCAGGATCCACCACATAACGCATGCACTCAGGTCCCTCAACAACAGGTACAAATATGACAGTCATTGTATATGTGGTTGTGAATGACCTAAGACATACCTCCCTGGACTACATGAAAAGAAACATGGAGGAGCTCTCAGATTATGTAGCCCGCGGGTATGACCCTAGCCCTGAACAGAATCCTACCATCACCCGGAATGATATCACAGTACAAGCAGAAAATGATTGATTTCAACAATTGGCTAAGTTTCTGGTGTCACTCTAAGGGGATCCAGTATCTGTCTGCCTGGGATGACATGACTGACAGATCTCAATGCTTTGCCAGAGATGGCCTGCATCTGTCACCCCTTAGTTTCCAGATACTGGCCAAGGCTCTTGCCATCCCTATAGTGCCTTTTTAGGTGGTGTTCCAAAGACCAAATTACCACCGTAACAGCTACTAACAAATGCAATCTGAGGGTCATGCTGCTCAATGCTAGAAGTCTAAATCTCAAAATGCACTCACTCAAAGCACTCCTTAAAATGGAGAACATCAACATTTGTGCTGTAACAGAGACCTGGTTCAAGTTAGCAGAAAGCACCCCTACACTACCAGACTATAACTCTTTCCAAGCCTTTCAATCCCAGAACTTGGACCGAAGCTCCAAAGGCAGTGGTGTTTCCATATTCATAAAGGATGCGCACACCTCCATACTTGTAGCCCAACATAACGCATCAGAGACTTCAGGTGCACCTAACACTGGGTAAGACAGTGATTCAGGTCGTAGTCTGCCATAGGTCCTCAACCATGTTGCAAGACTCACACTCCACGTTCCTAATCACCCTGGAGAATATTAGGGTCCAACCTAACACTCTCATACTAGGCAACTTCAACTACCCCTCCATTAACTGGGAAAACTACTCATGTACCAATACACTTGCCCAACGTTTCCTGGAGTTCATTAATTCCAATGCCCTGGACCAGCTCGTTCTTACCCCCACTAGAGGTAGCAACATCCTTGACCTGGTCATTACTAACATGAGTGACTGTTGCTCTACACCAATAATCATTTCCTCCCTGGTTAGATCCGACCACAAACTAATCTCCTTGGAAAGTCACATTAATCCCCCCCCCCGCTGCAAAGGTAACCACTATGAAAAACTTCTCCAAAGCTTACTTTGGGCTCCTAAAAACAGAGGTGACTAACTTCACAGCACCCATGCAAATGAAGAATAGTTGCATGACTGCTGAATCATACACCAATGCACTGTACAAACACATACACAAATGCATGAATCTCACCATACCCAATAGAACCAAGACATTCTCCTAAAAAAAAGGAAGCCAATCTGGTGGTCTCCTGCCATAAACAAACTCTACAACAGAAGGAGGAAACTGATGTGGAATAAGGTGAAGTCCCAAGACTGAAAAAACTCCCTTATCAGCCTCAACAAAAAGATGAGATCCCTCATCAAATCCTCTAAAGCTAGCTATGAAAACAGAATTGTAGCAGACAGTAAAGACAATCACAAGGCCTTCTACAGTTATGTAAAGACTCTCCATGACAATACCTTAATTTGCTCTGAGCTACTGCACAGTGGTGCCTCCTATACCAAGCCAACAGATATTGCCAATATACTGGCCGACAGATTCAGTGGCAACTTTACCACCCCTCTGGACCAATCACAATACCAGTAGATTGCCAGGCACCCAGTATCACTGCTGCACAGGTTAAAACAGCACTGTCCAAGGGCAAGAATACAGCTTCTATGGGACCTGACAATATCCCTGGCAGTGTGCCCTGTTCAATCAAAGCCTCACCTGAGGCTTTGTCCCTACCGAATGGTGCACTGCTACAGTCATCCCTCTCCACAAAGGAGGAGCGACTACAGACCCTGGGAACTATCGCCCCTTTAGCCTGACAAGTCTGATATGCAAAGCTATTGAATGCATCATCATGGACCTAAAAAACAAGGATATATGAAATCTCCAAACTCTGGATCCCACACAGTTTGGTTTTGTGAAGGGTAGATCATGCCTGCTCAACTTGGTCGATATCTTTGAGTCAGTCACCAGTGCTGTGGATGAAGACGAGGTGGTTCATACAGCCTACCTTTATTTGGCTAAGGCCTTTGATACCGTTCCCCACTCAGGAATCATAGAAAAACTCAGTAAGCTAGGCATCAACCACTATATCACTAGGTGGGTTGCAAACTGGCTCACAGATAGAACCCACAGTGTGAAAGTAGCTGACTCCAAGTCAGACTGCCAACTAGTCACAAGTGGAGTCCCACAGGGTTCAGTCCTGGGTCCTCTCCTGTTTTGTATCTACTTCTCTGAAGTCCAGGCCAACACGAAGAGACTCTGGTTGACAACATTCACAAATGATTGCAAGTTGGGAGCCATTATTAACTCCCCAAGTGATGTTGACATCCTACAGAATGGCCTCACTGAGACCAACGACTGGTGTCACAACCATGGCCTTAAGCTCAATGCCAAAAAATGTGTTGTCATCCCCTTTGGGAAAAACCTAGTTCCAATGAATTATCACATGGATGGTAGTCCACTGAATGCAGAAGGCGGTATAAGAGATTTGGAAACACAGGTTGACAGCAACCTCTCTTTTGATCACCATATTGCCACTGTGGTCAGAAAGTCCTTCTATGTGGCACATCTCATTACTAAGGGTTTTGTATCCAGGAAGAAACAGGTCATTGTCTCCCTCTACTCTTCCCTCATTAGGCCAGTCATCAAGTACAATGCCCCATTTGGCATGTACCTCACTAGACACCTGCAACAACTGGAGAGGCTGCAAAAGTACCTCACAAAGAGGATCCTATGACTTAAACACTTGTCCTATATGTACAGACTAAAAAAACTCCAACTTTTCTTTGTCTCATATCACTACTTAGAGGTGATTTCTGCTTGACTTACAAAGCCATGTCTGACCCAGCTCTGTTAGAAATGCTGCATGTAAAGAAATCCCAATCCCTTTGCACCACATGCTCCAGAGACCTCAACCTCATTACCACAATCAACAGAAAGTACTGGAGGGACAGGTTCATAACCCAGACACTGCCTATGCTATGGAATAGACTTCCTATACATGTCAAGCAGAGCACCTCGCTGACCTTCTTCAAGAGAAATCTTGATGAGTGGATGGGAAATAGAAAATTCACCATGGGGATATCTCCAGTGGCTCTACTCGACAAAGGCACTGGGAACTAAGGTCGAGTGGCTTGATGCCAGGATAAACCTATGGCTAGGCTTGTAAAGGCCCCAGGGCCATTAGCCTAGTACACACTTATGAACCTATGAACAAGACTGTTAATAAACCAGCCAGGGGTGCAAATATACTAGCTCCAGTCCTCACTAATACGGGAGAGTGCTGCACAACCTCTAGTCTAATGTTTTCTCTGATAAGGTCAGACCACAAAATGATCTCCTTTGAAGTAAAAATAAAACCTGGACCCCCAGTTAAAACAAGAATATTTGGGAAGTACTATAAGGCTAACTTCTTACTGTTAAGTGATAACCTGGCAAAATTTCAAGCTCCGATGAACCTTGAGAACACTGCTGCCTATGCAGAACTGGTCATGGAAACCTTGTACAAGTATGTTAATAGCTGCATTGAGGCAGCTGTACCCACCATGAAGAAGTACAGAACTAACTGAAAACAAGCCACTCTGTTGGAATCACAAAATCAATAAACTGTATAACAGAAAGAAAAAAAATCATGGCAAAAATAAGGAGGTGCAGCACCCAGAAAGATGAAAATACTCTCATCAAGCTAAACAAACATCTCAGAGGACAAATAAAGTCTACCCAAACCAAATTTGAGATAAATTTGGCCTCTCAGGCCATGGACAACCAGAAGACATGCTTTAACCATGTCAGCAACCTCAAAAGTAATACACAATTATGTGCAGACCTTGTTGTTAATACAGCCACCTATACTGAACCAGAAGACAGAGCAAACCTACTAGCCAACAAATTCAGCTCCAAATTTACCCCTCTCTTCCCTCCTCAAACTTCCATCAAGAAATACAATCAAATATAACTCCCTCCTGCTATCACTGGGGAACAGGTCTTTAATTGTTTCTCTAAGGTCAGGAACCCTGCATCAGTGGGCCCAGACAATATCTCATGATGACTTCTAAATAACATGAAACATTACCTATCAGAAACTCTGGAATTGCTATTTAACTGTAGCTTCCAAACAGGCTTTCTGTCTCACAAATGAGGAACAAGAACAGTCATTCCTCTGCACAAAAGTGGGCCATCTACAGACCCTAGAAACTACAGACCCATAAGTCTCACTAGTCTCATATGCAGAGCCATGGAAAGAATTATCATGGAACTGATCAATGATGACATAGGAAACCTCCAGACACAGGACTCAACCCAGTTTGGTTTCATCAAGGACAGGTCATGCCTACTCAACCTGGTGGACTTCTTTGAAAAGGTCAACAAAGCAGTGGATGAGGGCAAAATCATTCACACTGCCTACCTTGAACTGGCCAAGGCATTTGACCCAATACCCCACTCAGGCATTGTTGACATACTCAAGAGGTTAGGTATGAACCTAATAGCCACCTGGCTCACAGACAGGACTCAGGAATTTAAAATTGAGGAGTCTGCCTCTACAATGAGTCCAGTCAGATATGGAGTCCTTCAGAGATCTGTCCTGGGACCGCTCCTTTTTGAAATTTACTTCTCTGAAGTCAATGCCAATGTCAATGGTCTCTGGCTGACTAAATTTGTAGATGATTGCAAATTAGGAGCAATCAAAGAATCCCACACTAACAAAAATGTTCTCCAGGAAGGGCCAACTTAAAAATGAGTGGCTGAAAAACTGATAAAACTTGTTAATCAGCATACCTGCCTCTTCACATTTCATAAGGCTATCTCCAGCAGATGGTCCAAAATGACGTATTTTTCAAGGGAGAATTCAAAATGTAATTTTTAAACTCTTCTGGAAGGTTTGGAGAACACAGGCAAGCACAGCTCCTCATAACAGTTTCAGTGGCAATAGCCCAGAAAGTGACATCAGCAAAATCATAAGTATGTTTCAAGCAGTGGGTAGCCCCTTGAGACACAGAAGCAACCATACTACTAAAAACAGTTTTTTCTCAGAACAGGAAACAAATTCCAAAACCATTTCATATAGATTCATTGTTGTCTACCAGGCTAACAACCACTGGGGACTTTTTAAGCCTAGCCATGCACCCCAAATTTATGATATATTCTGGTCATATTTTCAAAAGAGACAAGTGCAAAAGTAAACTTATGAGCATGACGGCTGAGAATTCTAAAAACAAGTGTTGCAGAAAAATGCACTTTTTTCTCAAATATATCAAAAGCTTTCCCATCCTTGTCAGAAGGAGAGGGAATAATATTAACCAAATGTAAGCAGCAACTGGGTTTAGAAAAGCAATTGCTGCTGGGTCTGATCTGGGAAGAGTACATAAAACTTAAATAATGAGGAATTTTACACAGTCTACCTGCTTTCTAAGGTACAGTAGACCAGCTGTCAGGCAAGTTTCAGTTTGTGACAAAAACATCCTCCAATGCAAAATGAAATGGAGTGATAGGAGATGGTTCTGGTACTTCCAGCTGTAAGAAATCACAAAACTTCCTGAGGGATTGAGAAGCATCATTGCTTTCCCACTGAAAATCAGTTTCATTCTGGAAATAGATACGAGAAAGAGAATTCTTCAAAGGGAATTGTTGAAGCCACACTCTCCTCTGAATTAGAATTAGAAAACACAGTCTGTCCCTTCAACATCATTTATTAGTAAAATCCCTTGAATCTCTTCAGAAAATGAAGAATCCCTTTTCCTCTTTCCAGAAATTGTCACGCATGAAGGGATCAGAGTTTGCAATAAACCCTGAGCCCAAAATATAACTCCAGTCCAGGCACACTGAGACAGGAGAAAACATTTTTTGTTTCTTTTTGGCAGGAATTTATGAATAAATAGAATCAGCAGGGGCGGCTCGTGCTATAGGACTGCAGGGCTGCAGCCCTCCCTCCTAGAAACAAAAGGAAAAAAAAACATGAAACATAAAATTAAAAAAAAACAAAAAAATGTATTTTTACGAGACCCGGAACGTCCGTGCATGCGCAGACACACTCAGACTGCCCAGGAATCTGTGTGAACTCAGACTGCCTGAGTCAGCAGTCCAGATACAGGGAAGGCATTTTCTGCCCCGCAGATGCCCAGGAATCTGTGCGGTAGACGACCGCACAGAACAGAGGAGCTCCAGACTGCTTCATCCGCAGACAAGACCAATCAGGAGAGACTCTCGCAGGGAAGCATTGGATTCGAGCACAGGACCAATCAGGAGAGAGGTGAGTTTAAGCTCTCACAGGGAAGCATTGGATTCGAGCATGGGTTTGGAGTTTTGCTGCTTCATGGATTCGAGCACGGGTTTGGAGTTTTGCTGCTTCGAGCACAGGTTTGGAGATTTAATTATGTCCAGACACATTTACAGGTTTTGTGTGTGTGTGTGTGTGTGTGTGTGTGTGTGTGTGTGTGTGTGTGTGTGTGTGTGTGTGTGTGTGTGTGTGTGTGTGTGTGTGTGTGTGTGTGTGTGTGTGTGTGTATGTGTGTGAAATGCCCCAGTTAACACATAGTGGTGGGTAGAGATACTCAGGCTTGAACCCTGTACCTTGGATGCAGGTAGCAAGGACCTGAATTCCCTACCCACCACTATTTGTACAAATTTGCAGATTTTTGCCTCATATTTGTTCTGTTCCTCATAAAATCTGCGGTTTCTGTATCTTCATTTTTTCCTTGCAAAGGTCTGTAGTGCAGTGTTGCACTGGTAGCATTGTTGTCTGACAGCTACAGGTTCTCTGGTTTGATTCTTGGCTGGGGTACCTTCTGTGTCGAGTCTGCATGTCCTCCCATCTCTTACAAAGATGTGTCTGGAGTGTTTCCCCCTGCTCTACCGAAAATTGACTTTGTTTTGTTCCAAGTCAGACTAGTTTACTAGTTAACAAATGTTTAAAAATAACAGGCATTTGAATTCCAGACTTCATATTCTTCAGAAAGTACATGGTAACACAAAACCTTTTATTCTAGCAATTGGCTAAGTTTATAACATGGATATTTGAAATTTGCCCATATTTTTGGGACTGGATTCCCCCATTACTGGCCTCGTCCAGGTATTTTGTGCTAAGGTTGAGAGCTATGGTGAGAATTGAATTCACTGAATGTTTGGGGGCTGCATTCCCCCCATTACTGGCTTTGTCCACATGTTTTTTGCTAAGAGGTTGAAAGCTATGGTGAGAACTGAATTCAGTGAATATGTTTGGCAGCTGTATTCCCACATTATTGGCTTTTTTCAGGTGTTTTTTCTAAGAGGTTGACAGCTATGATGAGAACTGAATTCACTAAATGGTAGCCATTTAAGTTTCAGTCTTCCTCTGTTTCACAAAACAGCTGATTTGGCATAGTGGTATGTTTCTCTGACTGTTTTGCACAGGGTCCCCTGGGTTCAAGACGTGGCAGTGAAATGTATGGTGGTAACACAGCATTTTATTCTAGCAACTTTCAAACATTATACAAGCAATGTTTAAAATGTGTCCCTGGTTTTTGGGCTTTTGTCGTCCTCCCCACAATAAATTTTGGCTTTTTCCAGATTTCTTGTGCTGCAAAGTTCAGAGATACAGCTGTGTGTCGAGTAGATTTTACAAGGAGCTGAGAGCTGCAGGGGAACAAAAGTTTAGTACTGCTTATGCTAAGTCTGCTTGCATTGTTAATAGCACAGCAGGTAGTGTACTTGCTTTTGATGCAAAAGGCTGTGGGTTCTACTCCCACAGTAGGTAGATGCGTTACTAATACTGTACTG
Source organism: Protopterus annectens (assembly GCF_019279795.1). NCBI lineage: Eukaryota > Metazoa > Chordata > Ceratodontiformes > Protopteridae > Protopterus > Protopterus annectens. The sequence continues at coordinate 1,469,342,320 of NC_056732.1, read as the reverse complement.
TGTTGTAAAGGGGGTGGATGCTGCAGTCCTTTTTGGCAAAGATACCTAGTAACTATGAACCTGTTATCAGTTTGTCATCCATTCCCTATTGCGTATTACTAGCTTATCATTTTTTTAATGCATGCAACATAGGCAATTTATTCTTCAAGGGCAACAGGCACTTTATTTGTAGATGAAACAATGACATATAACGTTGTTTGCTAGCAGCAACCTCTTTATTAGTTACAGATTTCTTTAATGTGGATTTTACTACTTCAGAGATTGTGCATATTTACTGATACTGGTGGACTGTAGAAGGTTGAGTAGACTTTTTATGATGGAAATGTTCTGAATTAGGCAGTTTTGTCACTGGTGCATGCATTTTGTTTCATTGTTTACTGGAAAAATGTTCAAAACAATAAATTTAAAATGCCCTGTAACAACTGTACTGTATTGTACAAGGAATATAATGTAATACAATCAGGAAGGTGTATCAAAGTGCATGTGTATGTTTCATGTTCAAGGGGCCTATGATTTTGAAAACAGCCCAAAGTTAATCTTTATCTGCCACTGGCAAAATGTATTTTCTTTGAATGTGGGTTTCAATGCTGTTTCAATGCATGTGAGTTTCAAGGGCAGAGAAGTTTTAACGCTAAGTCTATTTTCATTGTGAGACTGCATTGCTTTGTTTAACAGATATCTGTTAGGGTTTGCACTGTAAAATGCAAAATAAAACTTTCAAATGAAATCTAAATCATCGCAGAAGTAAAGCAGTATGCACATTACACTGTTTATGGTAAATGGGGCAAAATAACCAAGGAATGGGACATTGGAATGGCTGCAGGGGGGAGGCTCCATTCAACCATGATTTTGTGAGGGGAGAAGGGTAGCAAACTTAGACAGCCCCGGTTGAACTATACCTCTAAGTTGTCCATATTTTTGCAGAATGAATAGATATTTGCTTCTTATTTTGGTTTGTTCCTCATAAAATTTGTGTTTTTCTAGCAAATCATTTAGGAATGAAGTCACTAAATGACAGACATTGAGTTTCAGATGTCATAACCTTCAGAAAAATGCATGCTAAAGCAAGACCTGTTATTCTATCAACTGTCTTAAGTTTATACAAGAGCAATTTTTAGTAGTGTTTGTATATTCCCCCAATATATTTGGCCTTGTCCAGATTTTCTGCATTAAGAGGTTGAGAGGTACGTGCAAATTGCTTTGTAGAATTAGGAATATCCAAACCTCTCAATTGTCCCCAATTTTGGCTCAAAATGTTGCTCTCTCCTAATGATCCCTCCTCAAAATGGCAATTTTGGAAGAAAACATAGAGGGTTTACAATTATATATAACTGTAATGATCAGAGTTATAGATTACTTTTATTTCAGAAATTCATGTAGATGCTCTTATTTTGTTAGCTGCTCAAGTTAGACTTAGACTTAGACTTGATGACTATCCTGACTTCGTAATTGGCCTTGTTTGACTTTAATAGACTTCTTAGTTTCTTATTTAGCTGAATCAGAAAGCTCTTGTCTCTATGAGAGTTACTCTTTCTGATTTTGGACATGACTTTGTTTCTTTTGTTATATACCCTGTTAAGGTAAGGTTTCTACCAATGGGGTTTGCTTTTGGGGTTGGATCTGGACATACTTCAGGTAGGTATGGCAGCCTCAATGCCATGATTTACATGCTTGTACAGGGTTTCTGTGAATACTTTTGCACAGGTAGCTTTGTTCTGCGAGTTTGAGGGAGCTGTGAATGTTGACAAACTATCACTTAATAGGATGTAGTTTGCTTTATAATAGTTTCTGGTTGTTACTGGTTTAGATCAGTTTTCTGGGTTGATTTTTACTTCAGTTTAAACAGCTTCGTAGTCAGACCTCACCAATGAGGATGTGACACATGAGAGAGGGTGCAATGCTCTCCCATGTTTGTGAGTACAAGGTCCAGTATGTTTGATCCTCTAGTTGGAGCTCTTACTTTCTGGTCCAGGGTATTCACTTTTGTAAAGTCCAGGAAGCATTGTGCCTGTGTATTAGAGGCAGTGTACATTTCCCAAGCTATAGAGGGGTAGTTAGAGTCTCCCATGACTTGGATGTTTGGTTGGATGTTGAGTGCCTATAGTAAGTCTAGGTAAGACTAGTGGGCTTTATGGGTCATAGAAGGTGGCCTGTAGCTGGCCAGGACATCATGAGGAATCTTGTCTGTGGAGACTTGGATATGGATGAGCTCCATGGTCTCATCCTGTTTTACCAAACTGGTGTTGCATTTGTTGCTAATGTAGATTATGATACCTTCACATTTATCTCATGCCTGAGCTGCTGTTGGCTTAAATGTACAGAAGGCACTGCAGCCTTGAATGGCTGGAGTACTTCCTGCAGCTTTAAATGAAGTCTTGGTAACAGCACTAATGTCCACTTTGTCCACAGTGAGGAGAGCTTGTAGGGTGTAATGTTTGTTGTTTAGGCTCTTGGCATTGAGCAATAAAATTAAGGTTGCTTTCAGTTTTTTTTTTTTTTTTGCTATGTCGATAGTTTTGTCATTTTGACATTTCTTAAAAAATGTTCTAAGTGGGTGGATAAAGTTTTAGTCAATATCCAAAAGCCGGGGGCAGATGCAGATCATCCTTGGCAAAACAATATGGTCTGTTAACCACATCTGCCTATGCTGAAAGATATTGGACCCCTGGAGAGACACCAGAAAGTAAGATGATTATTAGAATAAGTTGTTTTCTGTTCATATTCTGGCATCATCCTTGGAGAAGACAGAATGCTACTCAGTGTAAGGCATGTATCTGTCTGTGACACATATTCAGAGAAATACATTATGTTCTTTCTGTACAGAACAGTGAGGTATGTCATAGGATCATAGGCTCATATGAGGTTACTAGGCTATTGGCCCTGAGGCCCTTATACGCCTAGCCAAGAGTTTAGCCCATATTTAGACAAGTCAGCACCCAAAGCCCCCTGTCCAGCAGGGACACAGGTGGAATCTCAGGGGTGCATTTTCTGTTTCCCATCCAGGTTGAACTTAAAAAGGGATAATGAAGTACTCCTATTGATGTGGATAGGGAGTCTATTCCACAGATGGGGGAGTCTCTGGGACAAAAATCTGTCCCACCAACAAGTCCTATTGATATCACAGACCAGGTTGAGGTCGCACATATGGGTTGCTCGAGTGTAGCTTGACTTGTGGATATGCAGCAGTCCCATCAAGGTGGGGTCTGAGATTGCTTTATATGCCAAACAGAGGTCACCCCTGAGGAGTCTGTATGAAACTGAGTGCAGGGATAGGGATTTTAGCCTATCTGTGTAGGGTAGATGTTTGAGACCCTGGATTCTCCTGGTGAGAAACCTCTGTGGTTTTTCCAGCTGCTGCATGTGCTTTGCAAGGTACATGCTGAAGGGGGCGTTGTACTCAATAATTGGCCTTATAAGGGAAGAATATAGGGATGTTATGCCCTCTTTGTCCCTGGATGAGATACCCTTAATTATGAGGTGGGCCGTGTAGAAAGCTTTCTGTACAACATTTATTTATTTATTTATTTTATTTATAAATAACATAAGCAACATGATGGCCAAAAGTCAGGCTGCTATCAACTTGGGTGCCCAGATCCCTCACTACTGATTGTGTACTTAGGACATTGTTATTAATGTGATAATATGTGGGGATGTCATTCTCCCCAAAGGGGATGATGATGCATTTTTTGGCATTCGGCTTGAGGCCATGTTTCTGGTACCGGTCATTTGTTTGGGTGAGACCCTCTTGGAGGACATCCACCTCACTTGGGGAATTGATGACTGCGGCCTGCTTGCAGTCATCTGCAAACTTGGACGGCCATAGTCCACTGGTTTTGGCCTGCACCTCAGAGAAGTATATCCTGAATAACAGAGTCTCCAAGACCGATCCCTGGGGTGCTTATTATGGGTCGACTTCTTGAGGTGGCTTCCCCTATTTTGATTAGGTGGGTTCTATCAGTGAGCCAGTTTGCTACCCATATGGTAACATATGGATTGATGCCTAGTTGAGAGAGTTTATCTACTATACCTGAGTGGGGAATAGTGTCGAAGGCTTTGGCCAGGTCAAGGTAGGTGGTGTGCACTGTCTTCCCCTCATCCATGGCTTTGGTGACTGCCTCAAAAAAGTCGACCGGATTTAACAGACATGACCTCACCTTGACAAAACTAAACTGTGTGGGGTTAAGTATTTGGAGGTTGCTAATGTGCCTGTTAATGAGGTCCATGATAATCCGTTCTATGGCCTTGCAGATCAGGCTAGTTAGGCTGATGGGTCTATAATTTCCCAGAAATGTGGACACTCCACCTTTGTGTAAAGGGATGATAATGGCTGTCCTCTACTTGGCTGTGACAAAGCTGGTACTCAGACTTTGGTTGAATAGGGTGCCTAATGGTAATGCAAGTTCATGCCTGAGTTCATGTAGGATGCAGCCAGGGATGTTATCGCATCCCATGAAGGCTGTATTTTTTGCCTTTGAGAGGGCAGTGATGACCTGTTCCTTAGAGATAAGGTGCAGGGGACATATGTGAAGAAAGCCTTATGATTGTCTCTAGCAGATGTGGCCAATTTGGCCTCGAAGTTGGCTTTAGAGGATTTCACTAGTGCTCTTATTTGCTTGTTCAGGGTAAAAAGAGGTTGCTTCCAATTGGGCACCTGCTCCTTCTTGGTCCTGGACAGTAATTTTTTCCATTTGTTATATAGTTTATTTATTGCAGATGTTCACCACGCAGGTTTACTCTTCCTTGCGGAGGATGATTTTTTTCCTTTCAGGTATTCCTATTCAATGCATCTATATAAATGCTTGTATAGTACTTTGGTGTAGATTTGGACATTGGTGCCAGTTCCTACAGTGGGGGAGGGGGCAGTGAAGCTGTTTATATGATCCCTCAGGAGGTTGCAATCAGCTTTGGAGAAGTTTTTTTGTTTGACCCTAGCTAGAGGGGGGTCAGGGGAGATGGTCTCTTCAAAAGTGAATGCTTTATGGTCGGATCTTACCAGGAAGGATAATACTGTAGGGTTGCTGCAGTGGTTACTCATGTTGGCTAATACCAGGTCCAAGATATTATCACCTCTTGTGAAGGTACCGACTAGCTGTTCCAAGGCATTTGCATTGATAAAATCGAGGAATCTCTGGGCATTTGTGTTCTGGCATGAGTAGTATTTCCAGTCTATTGTTGGGTAATTAAAGTCACCCAGGATCAGGGTAAAGGGTTGAATCCTGATAGATTTGAAGAGGTCCAGATAGGTGGAGTGGGCATCTTGAGTCAAATTTTGGGGCCTGTAGCTAGCTATAATTTGAATAGGGGTCTTGTCAATGGTTAACTGCACCTGGAGTGTCTCCTGTGTGTCATACTGTTTGACCAACCTGGAGGTGTGTGTGCCTTTAATATATATTGAAATTCCACCTCCTTTGGCTTTGCTGCCCACAGTTTGGAGTCTGAATGTGTGATAGAATGTGTAACCAGATAAGGCTGGGGTGCTCTCCGCAGCTTTGAACCAGATTTCTGTGACTGCTCAAATGTCAGCATCTTCCAAGGTTAAGAATGCTAGCAATGAGTGCAGTTTCTTGTTTAGACTCCTAGCATTAAGCAGAAGTCTCACGTCATTTACACCCACATGGAATATGATATACTCATATTAGTACTTCTGGAGCAGTGGCTTGAGTGAATGCGTGATATTGCGAATCATAGCTCTGGATAAGCAACTAACCATTATCTTCTCTTTGTTCAGCATAGTGAGATGGGTAGCTGTGTATTGCACAACAGAATTCCCTATGACAAGAGTACTATGCAATGTATTTGCTTGCCTTATAGGCTTTGCTCTTGAGGGATTATTAGATGTAGGCTTGTGTGTTGTATTAGGTTTTGGTTTTGGTGTGTGCTTCAGTGAATGCTGATGATTGGTGTTGCTGTTTAACAGCTTTGTAGGTCTTTGAGATTTGGGAAGGTTTAAGTGCCTCAGTGTAGGAAGGCAATTTGTGTGGTGAGCAGTATGTATGGAGGATGTAGTGTGTGTTCTTGACAACCTTGTTTGTAAACGAGATTTTTGCCTCCGAGTAAGGTATGTATGCATATTACTTGCATACTGTTTTAGTTTCTTTAAGGATTAAAAGTTGTCTGAATACGAGACAGTTGCTGCTTTGTCTTAGAATGCCCAGACCTACTATGTTGGCTGCAGAGACATTATGGAATTGCATATCCATGTTTTCAGGACCTGCATAATGGTTGAGCTATTATAGTTTAGGAACTTGGCTTTACAGGGACCTCCTGAGTGGTGGCTAGGGTTAAGACCAGATGTTAGACAGTGCTATGATCTGCTGTTAGTGCTGCTCTATGCACTAACTATCTGCCCAATCTGGTATTAGTGCCGTTCTGTATACTAACTAGCTTCCCTACGTTGAGTTTCACAAAAGGTCTGCATGAGTTATAGTTTGAAGTCCTAAATATTACCTTTATAGGTACATTTTGCAAATTAAGTGTTTGGTCCTATACAGGGCACTGCTAAGCGCCACTTAACAGAGAGCAGCTCACCATGAACATGCCTTTTTTATAGCAATGGGAATAAACTGAAGTCTAACTCCAGTGCTCTCTGGGCAATAAATGTCTACACTTAGAGTTTCATGAGGTGCTTCCCATCTCCCATGTCAGACAGTCCAGGTCAATGCCTTCTGCCACAAGATGGATGACCATGGAGTTGCTTCATGTAAAAGAAACAAAGTAAGTCTCAGGTAGATTTTAACAACAAAGCAGCAAGTGGTATCCCTGACTGAATCACCCTTCTACTTGGTGACTGAGATGAAAATAAAAACAAAAAGTATCACAGCAGAGAAAAGAAGACTTTGATCAAAAATAGAGTAAAATGCTTTCATTCAGAGTGCAAACAGTTAACATTTCAGAGAACAGTACAGTTTGCCTCATAAAAAGTAAAGTGAAAGTGTTTTGCCCCGAAGGGAATTTATCTATCCAGCTATGGAAGAGCATTAGCCCACCTTCAATCACTGAATGCCCACAAAGGAGGCTTCTGTTTGGCAGTAGGAAAGCTCTGAATGCCAGGATGTAACCCATACAGCTTAAGCTGCTGCAGCAGTGATCCATACGAAGGACATCTTTATTTTTTGTTATGCTTTTTAAGGTTGGGGGCTGGTGTGGCACTACTATAATGAGTTGTTCAGATAGGCTTAGGTACACAAAACATTAAAGAAACTATCATATACAGATGTTACACAAATAACATCGTTAAGACACAGACTGAGACACTACCAATATTTTCTCATCTTATCTGTACATTATGCATCCTATAGCGATAGGTACAAAAGTGATAAAAGTGGGTTAGTTTTATTTGAATTATGAAACTTCTATCGTCTTCTCACATTAATTAGTTATACTATTTTATGCTGCAAATATGGCTTTAATAATTACCATTTTCAGAGATATTAAATTCACTGACTTTAAAATGATATAATTTTGATCTGCAAAAAGAGGAGCTGTAATAAATATTTATATGTTAACATTTGGACTTTTGGTGCATATAATTAATATGTCATGCTATTCTGGTTCAAAGTATGTCACTTTTTGTATGCTAGTTACCAGGTGAAAGGTTAGCAGCAAGAATTTCCTTTCAAGTGGTGAACATACAACATTTCTAAAGTACAAATGCTGGCATAGTCATATGCATTAGGGTTTTAACTGTCCTCACTCTTTATCAGTTGCCAGGCCTGAGAGTTACTTGTCAAGGCAGGATTACTATGTTTATAATCTGTCTCTTTTGGAAGTTGTGTGCTGTGAGGGGAAAATCGATGGAAATGGAACCTGTCTAGTGATTTTACAATAAATATTATTACATTTTCCCAATAATTCAGCAAAACGCTATGATTAAGTGTGCAAAATACTAATATGATATAAACAACCAAAATTCTACAATAGTGATCCTTTCTTTAAAAATAAAACCAAGACCTTTCCTCTGACTTTAGGCATGCTTTGTCATGAAAAATTTAAATTTTCTGTATAAAATGTCCTGCTTTGGGCATCTAAAAAGATGGCATCTCTGAAAAAAGTACACTGATGATGAGGTGATTGTTGTGAAGAGTAGATATTATTGGTTTTTGTAAAACAAAATTATCAAATTCTGCACCCACCACCTTCTAAACAGACTTAAAATTGGCCACTTTATGTTTAATGGAATGAATGTTAAAATATTCTCCAACCATGCATGGGTCATACAGACTAGTCTTGACGTTGCTGCTGTTTGTGAAACCTGGTCAAAACATGTCTCACAACCCATGGACTGCCACTTCCCAAACTTTTTTACTTAAACATGTATTTGTTAACAAGGTAATCCCACTGGACATAAACATTCCCCCCCTTTCAAGGGTACCCTAGGAGTACTGTCCGAATAAATGACTTGCTCAAAGTCACACAGTAGGTAAATGAAAGGGAAAGAAATCCAGCCCCGTAGTCTGAACAACAGAAAGCAGCTCAGTAATTATGCAGTGCCATAATTCTCTTTGATAACAGCCAGACTTCACACTCAACTACAAATTGGAGGTGGCTAGCTCATATTACTTAAATACAATCTGAAATTCCAGCTAAACAGGGGTCCAGGGAAGTAAATAGTGTGGGAAGAAATAGCTAGGGAATTGTTATGGCTAGGCTTCTATAGGTCCTAGGGCCGATAGCCTACTACCAACCTATGAACCTATAATAGATACTCAGCCCTAACTTGATTCTGACTGATGTCTAGACAAGAAAACAAATAGTATTCCCTGGATGTCCAATGGCATCCTTCAACTGTTGAAAGAGAGACAAAGTATTGGCTATCTGGAAAAGAAGAACTAATACCTACATCAAAATCTTTATGTATGTACCTCAGAAATCACTGTGAAAAGAATATCAGAAGACAAAAGGTCAATTACTACTGTAGAAAATAAGCAAAGGTAATCCTTCTCCCATGCAGCTATACCACAATGGTTGGGTATGCCCAAAAATTTCTAGACCTAGTAAATCCAAACCAAGGGTAAAAGGTCACACAGACAAACCATTCAGTAAAAAACACCATGAAAGACCAAGATGAGCTAGAATCTTCACTGTGTAGTACCTTAACGTATCCCATCACAGTTTTAAAATACATTATGACACATTGTAACTAACATGCTGCAATGTGTTTTCCACACAATCTTACCAAAATTATGTGGGTGGCTTCTTAATAAAAAGCTTCATAAACTTTTTTTTATTAAGAATCATCATCATCATTATCATCATCATCAACCCCCATTCCCATTTTGTACATGAGGTCAGAGTGCACATTAGCTGTCACAATCTTTCTCGATTCAGTGCCACCTTCCTACTTTCTTCAACAGTCATGCCTTACTTTCTCAGGTCTTCTATCACATAATCCATCGATCTCTTTGCTAGACAGTCACATTCCCTCTTGCCATCTTCCTGTCTGTCCAAAATCTTTTTCACCAGATTTTGTTTTGTTTTCCTGCACATGTTCTTGAACCACCATAATCTGTTCTCTTTGACCTTCTCTGCAAATGAAGCAACTTGGGCTTCCTCCCTGCTTTCCTTAATTCTTCACTTGCCGCACAGTATACATCTGACCACAGCCCATCTCAGGCACTTCATATCCATCTCCTCAAGCTTCCTATACTGCTTTGCCTTCATTACACATATTCTGTACTGTACTGTGTTGGCAATTTTCTGACACATGATACCCCTGATACTGTGCCAGTTGGCTGCAGCTTCTTTGATTCTAGCTTTGACCTCATTCAGACTTCTTTTCTCCTCAGCAACCCCACCCAGATACTCGAAGCTGGTAACCTGTTCCACTATTTTCCCTTCTATCTCAATTCTCAGCTTCTTCTGATTTCCTCCATTTGCTCTCATTACAACTGTCTTATCTGTACTCAGTTTCATCCCACCAGCATTCAGTTTTGCATTCCATTCCACTATCCATTACTGAAGTTTTTGTTCAGAGTCTGCCTGTGATACCACATTGACTGCATACTACAGCTTTGATGATCTGCCTCCTTCAACCTGTTTGCTAATGCAGTCCCTCATCAGTTTTTACAGCAGTGGTCTCAGAAAAGTTCAATGAACTCTTTGGGGATGTCATGTAGGAAAATATATTTTTATAAAGTGTTTAACAGGCACAAATAAGAGGAAAATACAAACTGGTGCTGTTGATGCCACATGCTGTAAGGTAAAAAATAAAACTGAGATGGAGCACCTTAAAGCTGCTCTAGTGGAGGCCTATGGGGTATATGCAAATGACTTGCTTAAGAACATACTAATGTTTCAGCTACATGGTTTCTAAATGTCCATGACTGTTGACTTTTTACTTTATAACTCTTTACTGGTGCATTCAAGCCAATAAAACAAAACCCCACTAGCACACCTTATAATTTTTGATCTAAGATCAGCTCTGCCATCACTTCTCTACAGCCCACCAAATTACCTGGTTGCTATTGATAGGCCTTCAACCTTTGCCCCTATTACTCTGGGATGAACTTCCCCTAAAATCAGGAACAGTGAACCAGAAATGAGTTTCAGTGCAAACAAAAAGCTGTACTAAAAGACAGATCTTCATGGTGCTGCTTCCCACAATCCATACCAAGTTAAATTTTACATGATACAGTATGAAATGGAATGCAGATATACATTTTGTTTTCACCTTTAGCACTTCATTTTACATAGGCATGTAAGCATTTCAGAATCTCTGCTAACCTTATGTCTGTGTGTGTGTGTGTGTGTCTGTGTGTGTGTGTGTGTGTGTGTGTGTGTGTGTGTTTGTATATACACACATATATACATATATATATATATATATATATATATATATATATATATATATATATATATATATATATATATATATATATATAGCCGTTTGATCATTGTACGCATTTATAGTATGCTGAAATTTAAAGAAAATTCTACCAACTATACTACTCACAAATTATGTTATGTTTGTAGTTCAGATTGGCCATAACATAATTTAATTCTGGATTTTTTTCTTCTCTGAATAACCCTGGAATTAGTTTACATTCCGGGAGTGAGGGTAGAGGGCAAAGCCTTCCCCCCCCATGAAACCTGTTTATTATTTTGTGTTGATAGAATGAAAGTTATCTTCAATGAGGCTGTTTGACGTTTATGCGTGTGTGTGTATATATATATATATATATATATATATATATATATATATATATATGAATACATACATATGTGTCTCTCTTTGTTTCTCGTTTTATATATATATTTAAATATATATACATATATATATATATATATATATATATATATATATATATAAATATATATATATATATATATATATATATATATATATATATATATATATATACATACACACACACACATATACAATATACAATATACAGTTCTCTAAACTGATACAAAAGGGTACAAATAAATAAACAAATAATACTACAAACATATCTCTACTGCTTAGCACAAGAATTATAGACAAAGACAAAAATAATGGGGGGACAACAGCTTGAAATCAGAGAAAGAGTTTAAATATTTTTCTATCAAACTTAGAATGTTGCTAGAATGATGCATTTTGCAATAGCATGCATTTTCTAAAAGATATGAAGTCTGAAACTCAAATGCCTGTCATATTTAGTGACTTCAGTCTTCAATAATTTGCCAGAAAATCATAAATCTTATGAGGAACAGATTAAAACTATGAGGCAAAAATCTGGGCATTATATGAAATTCTGAACAGTTTTAGAGAAACCCACAAACTACTGATTAGAGACATGAATGCAAAAAACTGTATACTCGCCCTCCTTCATAATGACCTCTTTACTTGTGGTGAATAGTGAATTTATGTTCCCAAAAGACATCTGCAGTGAAGGTGATTAAACTGTGTAGATTATCATTTCAGTTGTAAATCTACAGGATTATCTTATTTTTCTATTTGTTAATAAGCTTATTCTGTATTAATTTATCCTATAATCAAAGTTATTGGAACTTGATTTTTCTCTTTGTGCACTTTGTCTTTTTTCATATGGAGATTTTCTCCTCGGGCCTGTTCTGAAAAGGGGTTTGCAATTGCTGGTCCAGTCTCCATACTGCTCAAGTGTACTTCACTGTACAGAACATTCTTCATTTTGAGTCTTAAAAGTTCATGATGTTCTTCATATTGATCAGTACTGCAGCAACCTTAGTTATATAGGCTATAGGCATAATGGTTAAGGTGTTTACCTTACACACAAAGTGCAGGGTTTGATTCTCACCTGAGGTAAGTGGGTAGGCTTAAAACCGCCCAGAAAGGCAGTTGGCCTAGTACTAATCTATGAACCTATATCTTGCCAAGGAATAACAGCTGGCCATCTTTCAAAGCTTCATGGCACCTTTTGTGTGCTCAAACAGTCAAGCTGAGCTGACTAACAAACAGGTTTGGGCATGAAGACCTTCCAGAGCTAATTTACTGCTGCTGAAGACTATGCTCCTCTGAGGCATTTGAGGATTGATGCTTGGCTTCTGCTTTCCTTTGCTGGACAGATAAATCCCTTTTGCGAGAAAAAAACTTTCATTTTCTTAAATTTATTTTTTTTTATTATCTCTCTCTTCTGGAAAGTTATTTTAAAGAAAAGAGTATTGTGTTTTAATGGAGTGTGTTGAGTCTGCAATATTCTTTTAAGAGGAGCACTCATTTATTTCTGTCAATTTAAAAGCAGTGTAAACTAACTGAAAACATATTTCTGTAGAGAAATCGTGTTTATTTTCCATTGTGGGGTTGCTGTAGTGTTTTAAAAAGCTTTTATTGTATTTTTTTTTCTGTCAAAAAAGTAACTTTTGTGGATTGGCAGTTCTACTGGCATTGGCTTCTTGTCATCCCTGGGAAACAGGCACCATTTTTGGCTTGACCATGGAACAGATTGCCAGTCTCATCCCACATTCAGTCCTTCTTCTATCCACAAAAAGAAAAAGTTAAACAAACAGCTTTTGCCACCACAGCAGGCTAGCAATTTGCCCGAGCAGCAGGTGGGTGACTCTGCTGTGGCTATTTGTTGTACCTCTGACCACTCATCTTTTACCCTGGATCCCCCTGGTGTAGCACCTACAGTCACTAAGGACCCAAGGTTAGCAGCATCCTTTGTGGCTGTTGGGAGTCCTCTCAGTGGGTAAGGGACAGCCACTCTTTTCGCTCCTGGGAGAGGTAACAGGGAAGGTTTCCCTGTTGTGGCAGAATGTTGTACCCACCCCTATGATTAGTAACACAGCTGGCCCCATTTTATAGTCAAAAAGAGACAGAAAATCAAATAAGTGTCTACTTTCCTCAAATTTCTTAGGATATGAGTAGTTTACTGGAACTGGTTTAGGCTTTAATTCAGGTTATTGATCCTTCTTATAAAGTAGTTTCTGATAAAAGAATGAGTGTTTACTCTTTTCCTGAAGAGATTCAAGATTCTGAATCTGAACAGAAAGACCCGGGGAAGGATTCAGGGTTTTGTCCTCAGATTTCTGATTGAGACTCTGAGGAGAGCTCAATTTTTGATCCTCCCTGTGGGGGCTTCTGTTTCACTGAGACTATTGCTAGAATGTCCCAGTGTTTTCAGTGGGATAACAATGAAGTTTCTCAGTCCCTCAGAAAATACTATGAATTATTGCAAAAGGGTTTTCTAGAACCTACACCCATTTCTTCTGTCCTGTCTGCTTAAGAGTATGTGTGTCTTACTGTCTGCAATTTTCCTGATTGTCAGCCAGCTGTCCCAAAACAAGTCAGATAAGATATATACATTATTCCCAAATCTGACCCAGGAGATATACCCTTAGTTAACTCCACTGCTGCTAAGTAATTAGTTAATTCCAACCCTAACCCTACTCTGTCTTACTAGAACAAGAGCACTTGTCCATCTACCTAGTTAAGTAAATAAACACTTGTAACTTCAACAAGGTGTCTTTATTTCTCCCACTGGGAGGGTATCAGTGAAACGGTCTCTTAGATCTGCTAGCTAAAGTGATTTTATCTGGACTAATCCTTTGTAATATGTTTCTTTTTAATAAAGTTGGGAAAATTATTGATGGTTATATTGCACAAACTAAATAATTCTGCAGCTTTGATTTACTGAAATTTTAAATTGTCAGGCTTCTATATTAAAGTTTGTTCTGACAAATCGTGAAATTATGAGGAATGTTTTATCTATAGTTTCTTGTGGAGAAAAATCTGCTTTAAATAACTTTGTTTATTCTGTTTATGCGGCTCACTGTTCATTATTTGCAGTGTATGCATGACTCTGTTGATACTATTTTCAGTGCTATGAACCCTGGTACTGTTTAAAGAAGGTTTGCTTGGATGCATTCTTAGAACTGCCCAGATTATGCAAAAAAAAAGAGATTTTAAATTCTGTCTTAGACAGAGATTTAGTGTTTGGCTCCTTTGCTGCAGTGATGATCAAAAGGTTTAATGAAAGGGGCAAGCTGATCCAAGGAATCTCTAAGATTTCTCAGTCGTCCTTTTCCAAATTGTACAATGGATTTTCATTCTCCTCATCCAGTTTTGGCAAAAACCAATATAAACAGTCTCAATAAATTTCAGATAGATATTGAAGAAGAAGTGGCAAGGGGGTTCCAAAAAGAAGTCTCAAAACTCTCAAAACCAAGGACAGTCCAACAAGCCAAGTCTGAATGACTATTCAAGGGATCTTGTGATCCCCTCCCACCCTGGCACCTTTTCTCTTCCAGAAAGTCTGAATCTCCATTTTTTTTCTTGGGGAACAGACTGTTTCACACAAATGGGTTTTGATAATCATTCACCAAGTTTATGGAAGGCAAGAGAGGAAATTCCTCTTTTTCCAGGGGGTCACTCCTTATCATTCCTCATTCTGCAGACCAGACTCTTTTGTTTCCACCTGCTCTTCATCACATGCTGTCCCAAGGAGTGAAAAGAACCAGTTCTTCCTTCCCAGGTGGGGAAGGCATTTTATTCAAGGATCTTCTTAGTGTCAAAAAAAGAAAATGCTTTGAGACCAGTTTTGGATCTTTCTTTCCTAAACATGTTTGTGATAATGCCCAGTTTCAAAATGATGTCACAACCTGTTACATCTTCTTTCTCTCTGAAGTTTCCTTGTGACACTATACTTAAAAGATGATTATAATCACATTCCTATTTATCCAGACTTCAGACATTTCTTAACAGTTCATGTGTCTGGATCACATTATTAGTTTTCTGCCTGACCATTTGGACTATCCATTGCACCAAGAATCTTCAGAAAGTGCCTAGCTGCAGTTATAGCTCATTGCAAGCTAAAGAGTATCAACATTTTTCCATATTTAGATGACTTGGTTATCTTTGCAGAGTCTTTTTCAAAGTGTCAGGAATCTGTCTCTTTGTTAAGAGATCTCTTACATACATGGCCTTCAAGAGAACATTCAGAACCTCTTCTAGACAACCTCACACAGGGATTGTGTTCCTGAGATGTCAACTAAACACCACAGTTCAAATATTTTTTTCCACAAGAAAAATAGATCTTTATTCAGAAATATTTCTAAGGTTTTCCACTCAGACTTTGGTCACTGCGAGGGGATATCTCAGGATTTGTGTCTCATGGCATCTATGATTCTCCTGATACTACTGGGAAGACTCCATATGAGAAAGATACAGTAGTAGCTGAAATCTCTTTGAACCCAGCATCAGCACCCTTTATCTTTTCAGATCCCAGTACTGGAGTTCGACAGAAGACAAACCTTTTTGTGGAGACACAGATATCTTTAAATTCTGGTCTCTGCTTCTCCTTCTTTGCTGCAAAGCAATCAGTTAACACAGACCCTTTTGACTTTTCTTGGGTAGCAGTTACATGAGGGATAAAAGTGCACGGGGTGTAGGACATCAAGTACAGATGCAAGCACATAAGCATCAAGGAGATGTTTACCCTGATCAAGGCGCTCAACTCTCTGACCCATCATTGGTTCCCAGAACCTTTTCAAGTGGTTACAGACAATACCACAGTCATCTGTACAATCAACAAGCAAGGGAGAACTAGGTTGTATTTCCTTTGCAGACTAGCCACCATGTTAGCTTAGGATATAGCTTCAGAACACTATCTCACTCTACAGGCATTCTGCATTTTGTCAGAGCAAAGCTGTGTGGCAGACAAGCTGAGCAGGGCCGGGGCAGACCCTCACAAATAGAAACTAGATCAAGAGATTTTCAACGATTTGATTTGTTTGTGGGGAATGTCTCAATTAGACCTCTCTCCCCCTACTTTGAACAATCAACTGGCAAAATTCTGTTTCCAGGCTTCTGTGCAAGAGCCTGGAAGACAGATACCTTTTTTTTCTTTTCTTTTTGGATAGGAATGATCCTGTATGTCGTTCTACCTTTCAACTAAGATCTGGGGTAATTCTAAAGATTCAGAAAGAATCTCCTGGATGATTGTGGTGAATCCCTTCTGGTTTAGGCAATCATGGTTTCCCCTTCTTTTGGAAATGGCCGGGGACAGTTACTACAAGCTTCCTCACAGAATGGATCTACTCACACAAGAACAGGGGTGTTTGATACACACCAACATCATTCATCTTCATTTGATTGCCTGGATGATAGGGTCTTACTTCCTTTTAGGCACCTGTTTTATGAGGACGTGCAGCAGATAGTAATGGAGGCAAGAAATCCTGCTACTAGAAAATCATATATTAGCAAATGGTAAAGTTTTTCTTCTTGGTGCCAACAACATAACCAGCACCCATTTAGGGCTAGTTGTTCTCTGCTTTTACAATATTTGTGAGAGTTACTATCCTGTGGCCTTTATTATTCCTCCATCAAGGTTCATTTCTTAGCCATTTCAGCATGTTTGCCCATGGATCCTCTTCTTTCGAGACAGTCTCATATCAAAATGTTCTTGAATGGGGTTTTGCATAAGACACCTCCAAGTAAAATTGTGGCCCCCTCATGGAGATCATAATTTTGTGTTAGAGAAGCTAACACTTGCTCCAGTTGAACCAGCTAATCTGGCTGACTTGACGTTATTCACATGGAAAACAGTTTTACTGATTGCTCTGATCTCTGAAAGAGGGTATCTGAGTTGCAAGCTCTTATGGTGAGTCAACTCTACCTCATTCCATAGGGACAGGGTTTCTTTGAAAACTACTAAATATGACAAATTTATTCCAGGCATGGTTTTATGGGGTCCCAAAAAAAATTTTTTAAAAACAGGGGCCCCAGGGTGAAGGAATGTCATGGTACCTCGTGGGTAAGAAAATAACTGAATGGGTAGGATGGACGCCAGAACAGTTGGCAGGTAAAGGCGTTCAGGTTCAAAAACTTAACTGGGTTACACAAGCCAGACCGACCGTGCAACTCTGGGAAGATGAACCGATACTATCCCCTGGGACATTATGACTATGTCTCCTTACCCCCATGGAAGAATCTCAATTGCAGACGATTCCAAACTCATTATGGTCACAGGGTCAGCACAACATCGGACTGATTAGAACGGCAGGACAGGTAAAGATTACACCCAAGTCAGAATTTAGACCTCATAAACGGCAGTATCCCTTGAGCAGAAAGGCAGAGGAGGGCATTTTACCAGTAATCACAGCACTTTTGAAAGCTGGAGTATTAATTCTGTGCACAGACTCACCGTGTAATACGCCCTTATTTCCAGTAAAAAAAACGGATGGGACATGGAGGATGGTACAAGACTTACAGGCAATAAATGCCGCGGTGGTACCTCGGGCCCCCATAGTCCCGGATCCCTCTATTCTGCTGAACGATATCCTTCCAACAGATAACTACTTTTCTGTAATTGATATCAGTAATGCCTTTTTCTCTATTCCCTTGCAGGAAGATAGTAGATTTTGGTTTGCATTTACGTTTATGGGCAAGTGTTATACCTATACCAGGTTACCGCAGGGATACTGCAAAAGTCCGACCATCTTCTCACAAGAGATGTCCACCAATTTGGCTCAGTTCCAACCAGCCTAAGGGTGCCACCTACTGCTGTACGTGGATGATATCCTCCTGGCCGCGACTACGGAAGAACTCTGTAAGTCCGAGACTATTCGACTACTACACTTTCTGGCACCACGAAGGACATAAGGTAAATAAGTCTAAGTTACAATTTTGTAAATTAGAAGTACGTTACCTGGGTTATACTATCTCTGGGAAGGGCAGGCGATTAGATGACAGCAGAAAGAATGCTATTTTACAAGCCCCCATGCCAACTACAAAAAAGAAATGATGTCCTTTTTAGGCATTACGAACTTCTGTCGTAGTTGGATTCCCAACTATGCCGAAGAAGTGCACCGCTATCAGACTTAATTTTTGCAATACCGATGGCGGCAAAGATTTGCTGCACTGACCGACAAGGCAGTACAGGCATTCACTAGGATCAAGCAACTGATAGCTGGGTCAGCGACATTGGGGTTTCCAGATTACAGTAAGACCTTTATACAGACTGTAGAATGCAAGCAGGGATTTATGACATCTGTTTTAATGCAAATGTATGGAGATAAGTTAAGACCATTGGCATTTTACTCTAGCAAATTAGACTCAGTAGCACGAGCATTACCACACTGTGTGCAAGCAGTAATTGCAGCCGCTTTGGCGGTACAAGCGCCTGCCACGTTGGTATTGTTCCATGATCTTACGTTAAAAGTCCCGCACTCTGTAGCAGTCATCCTTCTGCAGGACAAGTTAACATTTCTGTCACCTAGCCGACATTTATCTTGTATGACTACGCTGTTATCACAGCCACACATGACAATTGAGAGATGCACTACCTTAAATCCAGCGACATTGCTACCTGTTGCTGAAGACGGTATCCCGCATGTATGCTTAGATCTCATACATTCTAAAGTTCTACCAAGACCGGATCTTAAAGATCAATCCTTACTACATGCGGACTGGACACTGTTTGTAGATGGGTCAGCACGCAAAACAGAAACAGGCACCACGCAGGTAGGGTATGCAGTTACTACTGCAACTCAAATAATAGAGGCAAGACCACTCCCCGGGAACTTATCCGCTCAAGCAGTGGAACTGATTGCTGTGACAAGGGCATGTCTTCTTTCGGAGGACAGGAATGTCACTATCTATACGGATAGTCAATATGCCTTCTCTACGGTACATGTGTTTGCTCAGCAATGGAAAAATAGGGGGATGGTTACAACCTCGGGGAAAGACATCATGCACAAAGAACTAATCCTTGAATTACTACAAGCCGTCCAACGGCCACGGGATTTGGCCATCTGTAAATGCGCTGCTCATACCCGTGCTAAGGACCCGGTATCACTTGGTAATGCCCTAGCAGACAAAGCAGCCAAAGAGGCAGCTATGTCCAGTACCTTTTCACTTGAAACCACACCTACAGAATTACAACCAACAGTTAAGTTTGATTTGCAAACCTTACAAGTCATGCAGGTACTTAGCACAGTACAGGAAAACAACGCTGGACTAGGTATGGTGTTAGACAGAACAAAGGAATCTATGTGGGACCGGATAATAAATATGTTTTGCCTACTAATCTTTTTAGGTATGCAGCACTAGTTGTGCATGGCCCTTCCCATCTGGGCCCTGCAGCTATGGTTAGAATTATCCACCTTACCTTTTGGACCAAGGGTTTCATTGCATATGCAAAACGGTTTTGTCTATCCTGCATAGTATGTGCTAAATACCACGGGGGAGGGGTCAGAGTTGCTCCGGCATCATTTCCAACACCCCCCTATCCTTTTCATACAATATGTATAGACTTCATCGAATTGACCCCGGCACAACTAAAGAAGTTTGTGTTAGTGATAGTAGATGCATTTACTAAGTGGGTTGAGGCTTTTCCGGTGACACATCCGGATGCTCAATCAGTGGCTAAAATTTTGGTCAATCACATCGTCCCGCACTTTGGACTTCCTACACGCATCTACTCTGACAACGGCACGCATTTTGTCAATCAGATCATTCAGAAACTGTCTACAGCTTTCCAAATTGAATTGAAACACCATTGTGCCTACCACCCACAGTCAGCAGGGTTGGTGGAACGCCATAACGGCATTCTAAAAGGCAAGTTGAGAAAACTCATGGCCGAGACACATCAGTCTTGGATTACCTGTCTACCTCTAGCCCTCCTTTCCATGCGGACAACTCCCACCTCAAAAGGAGTCACCCCATTTGAGTTGTTGTATGGGAGACCTTATTATGTCCCGCAGTGGCAAAACTTGTTGCCTACGGAACGTGAGGGGGGTGAGGAGATAGCATGAGAAAAATGCTGACCAATACTAACAGCTGTTTAACGAATTATTGTTTTTCAGGTTCAAGAGACGACAAAATCACGGAAGTCATCGCAACTCCAACGGCAGTTTGGATTAAAGAAAGGTCCTCATGGATCCACCTAACGCATTGTAAAACATTTTAAGTTAGATAAAAAATTGAATTCCCCTGAGGAACAAACAGACAGCAGTAACCATGAAAGACAATAATGAGAATAAGAGAAAATGGTTCTATTGCAATGTTTTATTGTTTATAACTATTGTGATTGTAATATTTCTGATGACGAAACCGTTCAAAAAGAGACAAACACACCAGCTGGCATCCAAACTTTAATACATATCAAGCGATTAAATATGCATATGCATCCTCAATGAATGTCTCAAATTGTTGGGTATGTACTGCAATACCTACTGTACATAGTGGCTTAATGTTAGGGACAGCCCCTCTGGGAACAAATGATACTTGGAATAATTTGTTGTTTGAAACCACAGAAGTACCACTGAGAGACAAGGTGGCGCTGCCTCTTCTGGGGCGCCAAAACGGAACAGTGTGTTTTCAAAAGAGTGGAAAGGTTAAGGTGGGGTTGAGCCTATGTAATTTGACAATAGTTCATAATTGTACCCTAGAAGGGCAGTGTGAAACCAAGTTTGGAGCTATAAAAAAAGACATCAATGTAAATGATACTAGTTTTCTTGAAAAAATGCTGTATGTATATGGCCTGTTATTTAAGGGGCTAAAGCCAAACGGGAGTTATGAATTTGCAACCAATATTACCATCAAAACAAATGATTGTTATTTTATTTGTGGTAGGAAAGCATATAAATGGTTACCACATGGCTGGTCAGGAAGTTGTTTTTTGGGATATCTGATACCAGCTATCAGACACGCAAATGTATTACCTCAAGGTAAAATATGAAATGCACGTTCTCTTAATAAACCTATTAATCCCGTAGGTAACATTGATGCATCATGGATTTATCACCATGACTTGGCACACGTCAGCAGCAAAGGACTCTCACATATGGACCTAGGCGATGATGTAATTGCTTGGGCTGGTATTTTGCCAGCATATGGGACAGTAAAATCCATCTGGGAACTGAGAAAACTGTCAAAACTGTTAGAGACTCTGAGTAATGCGATATTTTCAGCGCTAGAATTGGTGACGGACGAATTAACGGTGATGAGAACAGTAGTGTTGCAGAACCGTATGGCGCTCAATTTCACCCTAGTGGTGAAAGGAGGTACTTGCGCTCTCATACACGAGGAGTGCTGCTCGTTCATTCCTGATAACGAGCACGCGATTCAGAGCCATCTTGAAATAATTCAACAAGTTTCTGAACTGACTAAACCTGGTCCAAACCCCTCGAGGGACTTTTTCCAAAATCTGTTTGGAAACTGGGGTTCTGTGTTGATGAACATTTTAATTGCTGTATGTGTTGGTGCAATCATATTTTTGCTGCTTGGCTGCTGTTGCATACCATGTATCAAAATGATAATATCGAAGGTTATCCCTGCCAATGCTACAAAAGCATATTTCTCTGATTATGAGAAGGTATACAACGTATCTGGGATTGTGTAAAATAAACAGTATACAAAATGTTGTAAGGGGGGAAATGTGGAAAAATACTGAAGTCAACATATTTTGTATTCTGTATTTAAAGGGTTAAGCAGAAAATGTTCACTGCGTGCAAACTGAAATGTTCTGGAAAATGTTGATCACTGAGGAATGCAGAAGTTAATCTTAAACTGCTGATAAGAAAGTTAATGGTGCAAGAATAACTGTGGTACTGGCTGGTAAAAACAAGTAATCAAACTATCAATTTTAATGAAAGTCCTCTGTGCTACGTGTATGTACATGCAGGAGGGTCTATATAAGGAGAACTTAAAGTACAAGTAGCCAGACTGCTGGCATACTACTATCATGTAGCAGGTCTCCATGCATGTAAAATAAAGCTGTTTTACTTGCTTACAAGAACTTGGTGTGATTCTTCCAGAATATGTTAGAAGAGTAAAATCTTTCGACAATACATTATTCCCAAATCTGACCCAGGAGATATACCCTTAGTTAACTCCACTGCTGCTAAGTAATTAGTTAATTCCAACCCTAACCCTACTCTGTCTTACTAGAACAAGAGCACTTGTCCATCTACCTAGTTAAGTAAATAAACACTTGTAACTTCAACAAGGTGTCTTTATTTCTCCCACTGGGAGGGTATCAGTGAAACGGTCTCTTAGATCTGCTAGCTAAAGTGATTTTATCTGGACTAATCCTTTGTAATATGTTTCTTTTTAATAAAGTTGGGGAAATTATTGATGGTTATGTGCACAAACTAAATAATTCTGCAACTTTGATTTGCAGAATTTTAAATTGTCAGGCTTCTATATTAAAGTTTGTTCTGACAAATCGTGAAATTATGAGGAATGTTTTATCTATAGTTTCTTGTGGAGAAAAATCTGCTTTAAATAACTTAGTTTATTCTGTTGTACGGCTCACTGTTCATTATTTGCAGTGTATGCATGACTCTGTTGATACTATTTTCAGTGCTATGAACCCTGGTACTGTTTAAAGAAGGTTTGCTTGGATGCATTCTTAGAACTGCCCAGATTATGCAAAAAAAAAGAGATTTTAAATTCTGTCTTAGACAGAGATTTAGTGTTTGGCTCCTTTGCTGCAGTGATGATCAAAAGGTTTAATGAAAGGGGCAAGCTGATCCAAGGAATCTCTAAGATTTCTCAGTCGTCCTTTTCCAAATTGTACAATGGATTTTCATTCTCCTCATCCAGTTTTGGCAAAAACCAATATAAACAGTCTCAACAAATTTCAGATAGACATTGAAGAAGAAGTGGCAAGGGGGTTCCAAAAAGAAGTCTCAAAACTCTCAAAACCAAGGACAGTCCAACAAGCCAAGTCTGAATGACTATTCAAGGGATCTTGTGATCCCCTCCCACCCTGGCACCTTTTCTCTTCCAGAAAGTCTGAATCTCCATTTTTTTCTTGGGGAACAGACTGTTTCACACAAATGGGTTCTGATAATCATTCACCAGGTTTATGGAAGGCAAGAGAGGAAATTCCTCTTTTTCCAGGGGGTCACTCCTTATCATTCCTCATTCTGCAGACCAGACTCTTTTGTTTCCACCTGCTCTTCATCACATGCTGTCCCAAGGAGTGAAAGAACCAGTTCTTCCTTCCCAGGTGGGGAAGGCATTTTATTCAAGGATCTTCTTAGTGTCAAAGAAAGAAAATGCTTTGAGACCAGTTTTGGATCTTTATTTCCTAAACATGTTTGTGATAATGCCCAGTTTCAAAATGATGTCACAACCTGTTACCTCTTCTTCCTCTCTCAAGTTTCCTTGTGACACTAGACTTAAAAGATGAGTATCATCACATTCCTATTTATTCAGACTTCAGACATTTCTTAACAGTTCATGTGTCTGGATCACATTATTAGTTTTCTGCCTGACTGTTTGGACTATCCATTGCACCAATAATCTTCAGAAAGTGCCTAGCTGCAGTTATAGCTCATTGCAGGCTACAGGGTATCCACATTTTTCCTTACTTAGATGATTTTGTTATCTTTGCAGTCTTTTTCAAAGTGTCAGGAATATGTCTCTTTGTTAAGAGATCTCTTACATACATGGCCTTCAAGAGAACATTCAGAACCTCTTCTAGACAACCTCACACAGGGATTGTGTTCCTGAGATGTCAACTAAACACCTCGGTTCAAATATTTTTTCCCACAGGAAAAATAGATCTTTATTCAGAAATATTTCTAAGGTTTTCCACTCAGACTTTGGTCACTGCGAGGGGATATCTCAGGATTTGTGTCTCATGGCATCTATGATTCTCATGATACTACTGGGAAGACTCCATATGAGAAAGATACAGTAGTAGCTGAAATCTCTTTGAACCCAGCATCAGCACCCTTTATCTTTTCAGATCCCAGTACTGGAGTTTGACAGAAGACAAACCTTTTTGTGGAGACACAGATATCTTTAAATTCTGGTCTCTGCTTCTCCTTCTTTGCTCCAAAGCAATCAGTTAACACAGACCCTTTTGACTTTTCTTGGGTAGCAGTCACATGAGGGATAAAAGTGCAGGGGGTGTAGGACATCAAGTACAGATGCAAACACATAAGCATCAAGGAGATGTTTACTCTGATCAAGGCGCTCAACTCTCTGACCCATCATTGGTTCCCAGAACCTCTTCAAGTGGTTACAGCCAATACCACAGTCATCTGTACAATCAACAAGCAAGGGAGAACTAGGTTGTATTTCCTTTGCAGACTAGCCACCATGTTAGCTTAGGATATAGCTTCAGAACACTATCTCACTCTACAGGCATTCTGCATTTTGTCAGAGCAAAGCTGTGTGGCAGACAAGCTGAGCAGGGCCGGGGCAGACCCTCACAAATAGAAACTAGATCAAGAGATTTTCAAAGATTTGATTTGTTTGTGGGGAATGTCTCAATTAGACCTCTCTCCCCCTACTTTGAACAATCAACTGGCAAAATTCTGTTCCAGGCTTCTGTGCAAGAACGCCTGGAAGACAGATGCCTTTTTTTTTCTTTTCTTTTTGGATAGGAATGATCCTGTATGTCGTTCTACCTTTCAACTAAGATCTGGGGTAATTCTAAAGATTCAGAAAGAATCTCCTGGATGATTGTGGTGAATCCCTTCTGGTTCAGACAATCATGGTTTCCCCTTCTTTTGGAAATGGCCGGGGACAGTTACTACAAGCTTCCTCACAGAATGGATCTACTCACACAAGAACAGGGGTGTTTGATACACACCGACATCATTCATCTTCATTTGATTGCCTGGATGATAGGGTCTTACTTCCTTTTAGGCACCTGTTTTATGAGGACGTGCAGCAGATAGTAATGGAGGCAAGAAATCCTGCTACTAGAAAATCATATATTAGCAAATGGTAAAGTTTTTCTTCTTGGTGCCAACAACATAACCAGCACCCATTTAGGCCTAGTTGTTCTCTGCTTTTACAATATTTGTGAGAGTTACTATCCTGTGGCCTTTATTATTCCTCCATCAAGGTTAATTTCTTAGCCATTTCAGCATGTTTGCCCATGGATCCTCTTCTTTCGAGACAGTCTCATATCAAAATGTTCTTGAAAGGGGTTTTGCATAAGACACCTCCAAGTAAAATTGTGGCCCCCTCATGGGGATCATAATTTTGTGTTAGAGAAGCTAACACTTGCTCCAGTTGAACCAGCTAATCTGGCTGACTTGACGTTATTCACATGGAAAACAGTTTTACTGATTGCTCTGATCTCTGAAAGAGGGTATCTGAGTTACAAGCTCTTATGGTGAGTCAACTCTACCTCATTCCATAGGGACAGGGTTTCTTTGAAAACTACTAAATATGACAAATTTATTCCAGGCATGGTTATGGTCCGCTCTATCAGGGCCTTCGCTACAGCTATGGCTTTTTGGAAAGGGTTGGATTCTAGAAGTATTCTAGAAACTGCAGTTTGGTCCTCTGTGCATACTTTTACAAAGTACTATAAGCTTCTAAAAAGCACTATAAGCTTGATTCCTTCTGTAGGTGTAGCTTAGAGATCTCTTGGACTCTTCTCTTTCCACCTCCCAAATATAGTTAGCTAAGGCTACTGCAGCAGTGATCAATATGAAGAACATAGTACAGTTATGTAAGCTGAACTTACCATAACAGTAGATGTTACAGAAAAACACAAAGTTAGACTACTGAAGGAGGTCCCCACAAGTAAATCAAATGTGGAAAGAAAGAATGGATGCACCACCATGGATTACTTCAAAAACTTTAATAAAATAAAAAAATGTATAAAAGTTGGCTTTCAAAAGGATAAGCGCTTTTGGACGTAGCCTTCTTCAGATCTTATTTGAAAATGCCAAACGAAATCCGTTAAAAACATTTCAGTAACCAATCACATAAGAACAAATAGAACATTCAGCCAGTCAGCTAAAAATGAAAATCATCTAATATTGTAATCCAAAAACACTTGAGACCACCAATCAAAATTTTGAAATTGTGGCCAGTCATCAAAACCATAGAATATATTATATATGTCATTCTCTGTTTATCAGCCGATGCCAATGGTTCAGCCCACAGATCATTAAAATCAAATAGGAATAAAACATAACAGAAGCTCTTTAGATTTCCAATCACTTCTTTGAACGATTACACCAATCGCAATCCAGTAAAAAGGCAAAAAAAAAGGTATGGAGCGTGTTTTTTAGATTAGAACAGTAAAGGACCCTTTAAAAGTACTTTATGCTCTGGATATGTCAGTGATCTTGAGTATAATAATTGATCGATCTGAAAGATTCTTGAAAGTTAGAATTTCATCATTTGGAGTATTTGATTAAAGCAGCTTGTTTTCAATTGGTAGGCTTTTTTTCCTGGGCCTTCTGATAGGTGCAGATTTTGTATCAAATGACTGGAGGAAACTGGAGGCTTGGCCGCAGCTTGATTTTGATTTGCCGTGAGCTGATTTGATGTGAACCTACAATAGAGTGAATTGATTGGACGTTCACTAACATGAAAGACCTATGCTGTTAAGAGTCATGAACTAATGCTGCTTACTAGCTATTGGTGAGATTTTATTTTTACTGGCTCTCGATTGGTGTAATCGTTCAAAGTTGGGGGGAGGGATGGAAGGTGCCCTGAAACATTGGAAGCTGGCCAGTTGTTATATCCTTGGCCAGATATAACCCTTATAGCTAAGGTTACTGCAGCAGTGATCACTGGAACATTTACTGTCATGGTGAGCTCAACTTACACAACTGTACTTTCCTCCCTGACCCACACTGACATGTAGGGTTGCCAGTGCCACCCATCCTATTATCAACAGGATACTCATGGGTTGAGCTACCTTATCCCATCGCCCACTGTGCAAAGCAGTGGGACTTGAAAAGTCCCGCTTTTTGATAGCACTGAATCACTGTGGAAAAGCCGCAATTACTTCCAGCTTTTCTACTGCAATTCAGTTATGTCACCAACTCAGACCTGTAGGCAGAGCTATTCCCTGTTAGATCCGGGTGTTTTAAATTGTGCAGAAATTGTCTGCAATTCATGAAGAGGGTGAGGATTGGGGAGGAAGAGCCTACAAGGATTGCCACTTTTGAGCGGTTTGTTTTAGTGCTTCTACAGCTGTATGGAAGTAAGACTATTTGTTCTTTTTGTTTTCCTAACAGCCTAGCCAGACAGCCATCAGGCAAACAAGCTAGCCAGCCAATGATCCAGCTACAGAACCAGCCATCCATCCGGCAAGCAAGCAAGCTAGCCAGGTACAGAGTGAGCCATCCATTTATCCAGCCAGCTAGCCATTCATCCATCTATCATCCATCTATCAAGCCAATCATCCAGCAAGCTAGCCACTCCAGCAGCCAGCTACCCACTCCAGCATCCAACCAGCAGAAACCGGACATTCATTCATCCATCCAGCTAGCCACTCAAGCAGCCAGCCTGCTTGCCAGCTAGCCAGCCTGTCAGCTAGCCACTCCAGCAGCCAGCCAGTCAACTAGCAGCCAGCCTTGTACCCATAACTGCATCTCCTTCACCACATATTGGCCACTCTCCCATAACTCACTTTGGCCGCTTAAAAGATGGTGTAATAATTATATAAATTCTTTAAAAGATCGTTTTATAGGTATAAAGCAACACATTGTGACCATACTGTGAGCATCCTAGTTGAAATTATTAGTAAGCTGTCAGTAAGCGTTCCACGTTTTGCTGATTTGGTCAACTTTATGAGAGGTAGTGTTACACGTTTTGGGATGAAAGGTTGATAGTTGTGCAACAAATGTAAATAAATAACTTAAAGACAAAGATATTTCTTTGCTCTTTTAAATTACCAAAATCAAATATACCACGTTGCATATAAAATACATAAAACGGTAACCTTTACTACCTAACACTTTAACGGCCATTGACTTAATGCGGAACTTATTATACCTAGTGTGAGTTGCATCATGGTAGACGGAACTGCGCTATTGGAACCTCGTGTGCATTTGTTTACGATTGTCACCTCCGAATCCCTGGCAAAATGGGTGACGTGCTGAGGGTCTTAGAGCTTTATAGTGGCATTGGTGGGATGCATTATGCTCTAAAAGGTAAACGGATACTTAACTTAGTGTTGTTAATATAGTTTCATGTAGGACGTCTAAAATTCCTGACTTCCTGTTAACCATTCTTGTGTTTACTGAATGAGAAACAGTACTCTTTTCACTTGATAGCTGTACAACATTTTAGTATTACGAAGGCTATCCCGTGCTATTCTTTAATCACTTGTGTTAAGTACTTAGCTTATGTTTAGCAGTTAGCACTGAATAAAGTGATGACTGGTTTTTGACAAAAAGCAGCATACAGTTACGTGACAATGTTATTAGTGTACTGGGAATTTGTAACTTTTTCAGACACATATACATACACACGCTCTCCCAGTTTTAAAGAGTGGCATTATGATGTATTGGTATGTGAGCTTCTGAAGATCAGGAATAAACTTTGTTTATTCAAGAAGAAAAAATGCGAAACTTTTGCTGTCAGGAAGACCTTGTGGTCTGATGGAACATCTTTAGAGAAGTGTAGGAAGACGCAAACAGTAAAATTCTTATGTACAATGGGTAGCTGCAGAAAGTAGGGGCGTGCAGCAGTAGTTTGGTGTGCAGCATGTAGTGCTACAGGAACTAAAAGAAGATAAGACCTGGTTGTGGAAGAAATTTGTCTACCAGGAGAGTACTGCAGAGTAGAAAATTAATTGAGAAATGATATTCTAAGGAAGAATTTTTTTTTCAATAGCATTTATCTGACTGCAGTTTGCATATTATGGCAGTGCAATAATCTTTTGAAAAGCCTTGGTTAAGATTATCATTTACAAAGAGAAATTGTGTGTGGGGGTGGGTGATTTTTGGAGAGAAGAACTTTAGAGTGATAGCACATGTTTAAGGTCTCATGGAATGACCAAGAATCTGATGGAGTTCATAATCATCAACCCCCTTTTTTCCATTTTTCTACATGGAGTCAGGGTGTCGTTAACTGTTGCCATTTCTCTTGATTCAGTGCCACACTCCTGCCATCTTCAATACTCACGCCTAACTGTTGCAGATCAATCACACAATTCATCCACCTTTTTGCTGAGTGCCCTTGTTTCCTTTTATCTTCTTCCTGTATGTCCCAAATCTTCTTTACCAGATTGTCTTCTGCTTTTCTGCACATGTGCCTGAAACACCATAATCTGTCATGTTTGATCTTTTCTGCAATTGGAGGTACTTTGGCTTCTGTGTCCTCCTTTTTTCATCTCTCCCACAGTGTGCATCCTACCACCCATCTCAGGCTCTTTATTTCCATCACCTCTAGCTTCCTCATCTGCTCTGTCTTTACTGCCCAGGTTTTTGTATTATACGGTCTGTACTGCCCAGGTTTTTGTATTATACGGTAGTATTGATCACGCTACTGTTTTGTACACCTTACTTTTCTGCTTCTTTGACATTCTTCTGTCATACACTATACCTGACACATTATACCAGCTGGATGCAATGCAGCCCCTCTGATTCTAGCTTTGAACTCTTCATTCAGACTTCCCTCCTTGTCAACCACTCCTCTCATATACTTGAAACTGTTAACCTGTTCCACTATTTTCCCCTTCTATTTCCATTTTCAGCTTCTTCTGAACTCCACCATTTGCTGCCATTACAACTGTCTTATCTCAACTCATTTTCAAACTACGTACCTTCAGTTTTGCATTCCATTCCCCTATCCTTTGCTGAAGTTCTTGTTCAGAGTCTGCCTGTAATGCCACATTGTTTGCATACAGCAACTTTCTTGATCTGTTCCCTCTGACCTGTTTGCTAATGTAATCCATCACCAGTACGAACAGCAGTAGGATCAGAGCTGACCCCTTATGCCCACCCACTCCCTCTGTGACACCGAACACTGTTCTTACTTGAGTCGTTGGATCATTGTACGTAGCCTGCACTAATTCTACCAGTGTTTGTGTGACTTTGAACCACTTCTGGACTGCCCAGATCCACTTTCTTGGGACCTTGTCATATGATTTCTCCAAGTCTAGGAATGCCCAATTGAACTCTCTCTCCTCATCTCTAGCTTTTTCTCAGCTGTCACACTGCAAACATTGGGTCTATTGTGTTGCATCCTGATCTGAATCTGAACTGCTCATCTCCTATCTTTTTTTCTGTTCATTTATCAGTCACCCTGTTCATTTATCAGTCACCCTGTCCAGAATCTTCATGCAAGGTGATAGGAGTTTGATACCTCTGTACTGCTCACAGTTGTGAATATATCTCATCCACCATCTTTATCATAGTTGCTGAGACCTCATCCAAGCCTTCTGGTTTCCCTGACATCATTTTCATTCAGAAGCTGCAGGAAGTACTCCTTCTATCTGCCTCTGATGTTTTGAGGACTGGTGAGCAGGTTGTTGCTTGCATCCCATATGAAGAGTGCCTGACTATCTTTATCTCTCTGTCTTTTCCTTGCAACCTGATATAGTTTCTTTGTGCGACCTACTGAGTGACTCTCCATATGGAGAGTGCCTGATTATCTTTATCTCTCTATTTTTTCCTTGCAACCCGATATAGTTTCTTTATGCCACCTAGTGGCCCAGTAGTAGTAGTCCAGAAGTTGGTAAAGTGCCTCTAATACGCTGTTCTTTGTTATTGAAATTCCTTTCTTAGCCTCTTTGTCAGCCAGTGGGTATTCCTTCCTAACCTGGTCCATCTTTTCCATTTTCCTGCACTCCTTCTTTCATTTGATGGCTTCCTGGACTTCTGCATTCCATCAGCAGCTTTTCTTATGGACCTTATTTCTGCACCTGGCTCGGTAACATATCTGTTCTGTAGTCCTCACACATGCTGTTTTGAGGCGCTGCCATTCTTCTTCAGCTTCACCTATTTCCTCCTCTTAGGGTGCTAGAGCCTTGACTAATTCATTGACTGTTTGAACTGTTGTTTCTTCTCTTCAGTCAACTTCCAGGTCTTCAGCCTGTCTCTGTTGACCTTAGAATGTTCTCTGACCACTGCTTGTAGCTAATTGTGGCAACAACTGGTTTATGCTGTGGGCCTACTGTTTCACTGAGGATGACTTTGCAGTTACAGATTCTATCCAGTACCCTTTCCTTACTAGGAATAGGTCTACCTGAGTTGCATGTTGGCCACTCTTGTATGCGATCTTGTGACGGTATCACTTTCTGAACCATGTGTTGACTACTATCAAGCCATTTGCCAGACAGAAGTTAGAATGGCCTGTCCTTTTTTATTTCTGCTGCCCGACCCAGGCCATCCTCGTGTCCTGCTCTGTCTGTCCTGATATGTGCATTCAAGTCATCTGTTGTCAACATCAATTCATGTTATCCTACTTTATCTAATAAGTCCTGTAGCTGCTGTCTGTGTCTTCTCTTCATTGTCACAACCCTGCTGTGGGGCATAGGCTGAAATTAAGAATACTGCCTTATTAGGCTGGAATTGGATTGCTGTGAGTCTGTCACTAATTCTAATGACATCCCTCACTGCCTTCTGAAGCCTCTCTCACTATAGTCCCTACGTTGTTTCTATCCAGTCCTCCTGCTGAGTGGTAGATTCTGGATCTACAGCCAAGTGGCTTTGCTCTACTGCCCTTCCATCTTGTCTCTTTGATGCATAGGATGTAGCCTCATCCATATCATTATGCATACAAGCTCCATCTTGTCAGTGAAACTACATTGTGTAACGATTCATAGTTCATGTTTGGCAGGTTGATAGGTTTTATATCCAGTTTTCGATCAACAGAGCTATCCCACTTAACCCAGGCTTATTGACCTAGGGCTGCTGGGCTTTAAGACAGGCACACACTGGCCAATAGGGGAGCATACACCACTCTCACCATTAGCATGTGTCCCTGATGTATGTCTGAGTAGGCCATGTCCTCAATCCACGTATCACCAGCAGATACCCATTTCCATTCGACATTAGACAACATGAATGAATCCCCTCAAGCCATATTTTACAACATCGAGTGGCTAGGCTTGCTGTAGCATGCAGTCTGTGATCCATGTTCTGTCTTGAAGATACTGAGCACTACAGTAGATGTCCAAAGAAGTTGGTCTGTACAGCTCTTCCCCTTATTGAGCACCATGTAGAGACTGTGGTGCTGCCCACATTTCCATTCATTAGTGAGTTTAACATGGAAACACTCTGTATGTTTTTTGGAGGTGGGAAGAACCCCACAGACATAGGGAGAGAGAACATGCAACTCCAAATGGGCATTGACCGGAGGTCAGGAACAAATCTTGTGCATGATAAGACCTTATCCATCATGCCAATCCTTCTACTGTATGCATCATTTGGGGGAAGAATGAGTTTTCAGATATGTTGTGGATGATTATGAAATAAATGTGTGTTGATGTGGATGTCATGCCCTTCTGTAGTAGCACTGGTGTACAGTCAGTGGTTGTGGAATTATAATTGTTGTGGTAAGGCTGAAACATTTACAGTGGGCATGGAGAGAAAGATACAGATCCAGGGTGCAAATTTGTCAGAGTGGAGGTATAGGAAGCCATAGATGGAATAAATTGAGAATGTGTTTCCTGGAGTTCATATTCATAGCAAAACAGCTAGGCAATGAGACAGAGAAGGCTGTAATGGAGCAAGGGGAAGAGAAATAATGCAGAGAATAACTGATAAGGCTGTGGTGGGGGAACGGGAGGAGAAATAATGCAAGGAATGTTAACATGAATTTGCACGGTTAAGAGGCTAAGAAAGTCAGTAGTGAGAATATGGGTGATGTAGAAAGAAGTTATGTAGCAGAGTTTTGAAGTTAGAGCCCAATGTGGTTAATAACTTGCCTTCGATCCAGACACTAAAGTTAACTCAATTTACAATAGAACCTCTCAGTATTATGGAGAGTTTGGCCAATGCTTGCGTTATTTTCTCTTGTTACTTAAACACAGGATTATTATTAGACTTAATATACTTGCTTGGTGTGATCATCATGGAGGTTGAGCCGGTGGAAGTTAATCTGCTTTCATGATCAGCGCACAATATGGTTAATATTTGCTAATTTTAATACCTGGGTTGAAGGTAATTTAGATGAACTTACAGTAGAACTTGTCTGTATCACAGTGTTTCTTTGCTCATGTTATTTCATAGATGTATACTTGACTAACGACCACTAAGGCCCTTAAAAGTCTAGCCATGCAACCCAAATGTGACCCACAAATTTGATTTATTCGGGTGATATACTGACTGGCTCTGTTCATCAGAGACATAGGACCCAGACCCAGACCAGATGTGAATTTCAGATTACCAATCCATTAGTCCAAGTTGTGCTTAAATAGGGATAGGGAGGAACTCTGCATCACCTGGATGGTGAGACTGTCCCTGAGAATGGGAATTCTGTGAGAAACATGCGTCTCCCCACCATGTCCTATTTATGTTGTAAGCAAATTAGTTTTTTAATCTAGTAGTTCTGATTCTGTTTGCTTTGCGGATGTGCAAAAAATCAAAGCAGAGTTCAGGGATGCTTTGTATGCCAGGCAAAGACAACCTCTTAGAAGTTTGAATGATTCCGGGTAAACAGACAGGGATTTGAGGTGATCACTGTAGGACATTGTATGTACTTCCTGTATTCTTTTTGTAAGGAACCTTTGTGGATATTCCAGTTGATGCATGTGTCTGCTCAGGTACATACCGAAGGAGGCATTATACTCTGTGATGGGCCTAATGAGGGCAGAGTACAGTGGCATGATGACTTATCTGGACCTGGATGCTGTACCCTTACTTATAATTTGAGTAATATAGAAG
The DNA here is from genome assembly GCF_019279795.1 of Protopterus annectens. Taxonomy (NCBI): domain Eukaryota; kingdom Metazoa; phylum Chordata; order Ceratodontiformes; family Protopteridae; genus Protopterus; species Protopterus annectens. The sequence goes on along the minus strand of NC_056732.1, from coordinate 1,469,308,309 downwards.
CATTTTCTTACTACCTTGGACACATATTGGTTGAAGGCTAGGTTATTATCTACATGAGTTCCCGGATTCCTAACCAGTTAATCAACTTTTAGGTTCATAGGTAGGTACTAGGCTATTGGCCCAAGGGCCTATGTAAGCCTAGCCAGCAAGGTACCATAGCTTATGCCACCCAAGAAAGTTATTTTCCTGTGCCACTGTCCAGCAGAGACACAGAAGTGATCCCGGGGTGTATTTCCTATTTCCCATCCACTCATCAAGATTTTTCTTGAAGAGTGCTAATGAAGAACTTTGCTTGACAGAGATGGGTAGCTTGTTCCAGAGTATAGGAAGTTTCTGGGACAGGAATCTATCCCTCCAGTGTGTCCTGTTTATTGTGGTGACAAGGTTTAGGTCCCTAGAGCGTGTAACTTGGAGGGATTGGGATTTCTTTAGGTATAGCATGTCCAACAGCTCTGGGTTTGACATAGCTTTATATGTTAGGCAGAGATCACCTTGGAGTAGGCGATATGCTACGGAGTAAAGCTGGAGTTTTTTTGAGGCGGTCAGTGTAGGGCATTTGTTTGAGGCCAGTAATCCTCTTTGTGAGGTACTTCTGTGGCCTTTCCAGCTGCTGCAGATGTCTTGTGAGGTACATTCCAAAAGGGGCATTGTACTCTATAATGGGTCTAATCAGTGACGAGTAGAGGGGAACAATGACCTCTTTTTTTCCTGGATGAGAACCCTTTTATGATGAGGTGTGCCACGTAGAAGGACGTCCTGACTATTGTGGTGATGCGACTATCCAAAGGAGAGACTACTGTCCACCTGGGTCCCAAGGTCTCTTATCACACATTTGGTGTTAAGTAGATTGCTGCCTATGTGGTAGTCCATGGGTATAGATTTTTTACCAGAGGGGATGACACTGTACTTTTTGGCATTGAGCTTGAGGCCATGGCTCTGACACCGGGCATCTGTCTTAGTGAGGCCCTTCTGTAGGATGTCCACATCATTTGGGGACTTGACTATAGCTCCTAGTTTGCAGTCATCTGCAAACTTCATCAGCCAGAGGCCTTCTGTGTTAGCCTGTACTTCAGAGAAGTAGATACCAAACAGGAGTGGTCCCAGGACGGAACCCTGTGGCACTCCACTTGTCACTGCCTTGAGGTCAGACTTGGAGTCTGCAAATTTTAGAGTGTGGGTTCTGTCAGTGAGCCAGCTGGCAACCCATCTTGTGACGTAGGGATTTATACCTAGTTTAGTGAGTTTAGCTTATATAGTGTGTTTTATTGATGATGTAGTTACTCAGGGTGGCTGACTTCCCAAAAGGTACTGTAATGCATTTCTTGACATTGAGTTTTAAGCCATGGCTTTGGCACCAAGTGTTGCTGTATTAGACCTTCCTGAAGGGTGTCTTTAGGGACTTCAGGGACTGTTCCTAGTTTTAATCATCTGCAAACTTGGTTAGCCAGAGGCCTTTGACATTGGCTTTGACATCCGAGAAGTAGATGCCAAAGAACAGTGGGCCTAGCACAGAGTCCTGGAGGACTCCACTGGTGACCAGCTTCTTTGTGGAATTGACCTTACTGATTCTAATGTCCTGGGGTTCTATTAGTAAGCCATTTAGTTATCCCGCATGTTATAATGGGTTTAGACCTAGTTCATTAAGTTTGTTGACCCCAACTGGGGAATTGTATCAAATGCCTTAGCTAGATCTAGGTAGGCATTATGCATAGTTTTCACCTCATCCATTGCCTTGGTGATCTTTTTAAAGAAGTCCACCAGATTCAGTAAGCATGACCTTCCTTTGAGAAAGCCAGACTGGTATGGATCCAGTGTTTGGAGGTCTCCTATGTCCTTACTGATACTTTCCATGGCTTTGCAAATAAGACAAGTCAGACTATTGGTTCTGTTGTTTCCAGGATTTGTTGAAGGTCCATCCTCCTATATAAAGGTAGGTTGACAGTTGCAGTCCTTCATTCACATGGTACAAAACCTGTTTTAACACTATAGTTATTGATTCCAGGGGTCCTGATAAGTTGTATTTTAGATTATATGGGGAACATCCTGGGAATTTATCAGGGCCCATTAAGGCTGTGTTCTTGACTTTGGGGAGTGCAGCCAGTACATGCTCCCTAGTTATAGTTGGAGGGATTATGTTTGAGTATTATTGAGGAGGGTCTGTTACATAAACACAGGATTCTTACAAGACTTGATATTCCAGCTTGGTTTGGTTACCATGGAGGGTGGAGCCCTTGAGATTAGATCTACTTTCATGATCAGTGCACTCTTTTGTTCATTTCAAAAAGGGATGGAGTAGAACTGAATTGGTCCTTTGTAGGATCCTGAGAGATTTCTCCACCGTCATTTTGATGGATTGTTTATTTTGGTGGTCCGTACTAAACAACCAGATTCTCTACATGCAGCCTGTCCTACGGTTATAGCTGTAGCACTGGACCAGTTCACCCCAGAGTGTGTATGCCCTATTCTAACTATAACTTATAAGCACTGGTTCAGTAATCTGCTTTGAGTTGTGTAGATGTGGTTGCAATATGGGTAGAGAAAATTGCATTTGCTGATAATGAGCTTAGTGTGGATAACCGTTATGCATTATGACTGTAATGGAAGTTGAGCACTCTTGAAAAAGATCTTCTTAAAAGTGTATGTGGCTAGGCATTTTATGGTGTGTGTGATCACATACCTAGTATGTTCCTGTCAGAAATGTATTCTAAAACAGCAATGTTTTTATAGGTTCATAGGTGGCTACTAGGCTTGCAGTCCAGGGGAACGTGAGGAGCCTACCTCAATTTCCCAGTTGGTCCCAAACACTGGTTAATGATGCCTGAGGGAATGAAACCCTGTACCAAAGGAGCTACAGTTTACAGTTTTGTATTGCTGAAATTTCTGTCATATCATCTGGTTGTGCTTTTTGGGGGTGGTTGGCAGGTTTTGCATATGAAAGTATTGTACTAAAGATTTTGTAAGATGATTGGAAGCAGCACAATATTTGGCAGCTGCAGTTGCAAAAAATGTGATTTTTCTATCCTAAATGATAAGCCATAGTTCATCGTGATGTTCTAGTATTTGTTCAGATTTTTGCTGGGTTGAGCTTGAATAAGTTGAATATGGGGAGATAGTTGATATTGATTAGGTGCTATGTAGTCATCTGTGAGAATGAGGAGGTTTTCACTTGTTTTTCAAGAAGTAGTTATTACCCTTGTCTTCATGAAACCCTCTCCTTGTCAAATCAGTTTGTATAATTTCCTCTCATATCAAACCACCTTTGATTAACAAAGTAATCAAGAACATAGTTTATTTATGTACATTTATGTTCGCATCTTGTGACCTCTTGGATCCATGTCTTCCTTGTTTTAGATCAAACACAACACTGAGATTTGCTTATTCTGGACATTTAATGGACCGTGAAAGTTGCATTCAGTGTTGGTCTTTGCACTTTTTGCAGCAGTTGACACACCAGTCCATAGAATTCTCATTGTGCATCCATGTATCTAAATGTTTTCCCCCCACAGTTCTTAAATAGTTTCCTTCTTAACTTCTAATATATGGGTCACTTTCTCTGCAAGTGTTATTTGCTAAGATGTGGGATGTCTAGAATGAGGTCTTGACTGCTTTACCATTTCCAGTGGGTATTATGGTGCTGAAAGAGGTCATTCAAGGAAATATCTTTCCTCTGTTGAAGATACTTGGCTCCATTCACCTTTTCTCAGGAATGTATTTGATTTCACAAGTCTTAATACCTGCTTAGATACCATTCCTCAGTGAATTAATTCTAGCCATTTTAATCGCAATCCCACAGAGACATGTGGGACTTGCTACATGCTACCATTTATTCCTTTCAAGTTTTATGCCTTTATTCTCTTACTTTTATAGTGATAACAGGTTGGATTCTGTGTGCAGAATATTGGTAAAGTAGTACAACAGTGATACTCAAGGTCCACGTGGAAACTGTTGATCTATTATAGCCTAGAAAAATACCTTCTGATGAGCTCTTTGTACACTTTTTGGATATGGCAGTGGTGATATAAGATCTTGCACCATTCCTATTTGATTATTGGAATGTACTTTGCCTTGGGATTTTCTATGATGGCCTTATCTGACTGCTGTATAATTAGAATTCAGGTTATACTGAGCAGCCATGATTTCAATTGGCACATCTTAGTTCACTCATATTGATGCTATTGTAGGAAGCTTGATTTTCAGGATATTGATTTTAATCCTCTGGGCTGTATGAAGTGTGGGTGTTGAGCTGCTGCTTCTTTTCTTTTTGTTACAGTAATTCCAATTATCCAATGAGAGGTTTGTGCTTGTCCCTAGAACCTGAGACAGTCAATATATATTCATTTGTTTGCCTTATGCCAGTCCTTTTGAAATCTGCATCTTTCCCGGATATGTGCATCGATTAGAGAAGTTTTGTTCCAAGTGTCTCTGACTGTGTACTTTAAACATGTGGGTGGATTTTGCTCTTTACTGTTACAGTTTGGTTTTATTCTGGGATCGTAAACATTGGTTTAGTAGTGTAGAATGTCTGTTCTGATTTGCATGTTTGCTTTTCTTGTTATGTGATGCTTAGGTTATGAACAGTTCTAAAGAGTGAGTTAGAAGAATGGAAAAAACTTGAGTTCTAAGAGCAAAAGGGAAGGGCAGTTTGACTTGGGTTGTAGCAGTGAAGTGGCATGGTGTATTCATAGGAATTTAAACTAAAAGAAAAAGGAGAAGAAAGGCAGTAGGAAGACAGCAAAACTGTTGGAGGATAGATGAACGCCTTGCACAGCCAGTGGAACCCATGAGTTCAGCCAATGGGTGTGGAAGGAGAAGAATAAAATAAATTTTTATGAACAAGTCAAAAAGGAGTGAAATGTCATATTATATGTTGATCAGTAGAAGAGGAGATGGCTTGAAATAGCGTGGATTGAGAGCAGCAAAGGGAAGGTAATATAACCATATGTTGGGGTTCTGTTGTAAAAGAAAAGCTGGGTAGTGTCACATATTTGGGAGGTAGAATATGAACTGCAAACAGATGTATGAGGGGCACAGGTAAAAAATAAGAATTTGGTTGTAGGGATGAGGTTATTCATGAGACACTGCCACAAAACTCCATTAGTTGCATGAGGTAAAACTGAGGTGGACTGAATGGAATAGAAGGTATGGGACTGAAAATATTTGTGTGTGCCCGGAAGTATAGGGAAGGTAGTAGAAAGAGTTGCAGAAATGTTTAAAAATGTTTATAAATATTTGAGTTTGTATGGCATATATAGTGATGTGAAAAAAAAAGAAAATGATGACCGCATATGGCAGCACTTTGTCTTTCTTTTGTGGAAGAAATGCTGTTTACAGACCTTTTTGTAGTAAGAAATGACATGTAAATGATGTGTTCAAGGTGGGAACATTCTGTTCTGACAAAAAGATTGGCAGTTCAGAGTCTTCCAAATAATATTTAGTGTTCAGTATATATAAATATGTTTTTTAATAAAGTGCCTTTATTCTTTGTTGGGTAGTATTACACAGTGATCTCAGTTGAGAGAGGAGAAACAGGTGGAGGGCAAATCAAAGCATTGTCACTTATAATGAGTTAGGTCATAGTAAATACAGTTTTGTTGTTTCCTGTTGTAATGTGTGTGCTGGTGTGCCAAGCAAAATAGTTCATCATGGTCTGAGATTATGAATCGGTTGGAGACAGCTGGTACTCCTGTAGAGGAAGCATCGGAGTTTGCCAAGTAGACGTGCAATTCAGCAACTATTGGTGATGTACACAAAACCCATGAGGGAGCAGTGGTTTTACCTGAGGAAGATCCAGGGAATGCAGGAGTGCATACCACTGCAAAGTGATTTGCTGAGCTTTTTGGGTAGACTCTGACTAGGGCACAAGAGGAAGAAGAAGTTTCCCTGTATTATGTTTTGCATGCAATTTCTGGTACTGCTTGGATTGTCAGTAAATCAGTTGAGGACTGCTATTCATAATGATGGGACAACACTATTTTGCGTGCAAATTCTGATGCTGCTTGGATTATCAGTAAATGATTTGAGTATTGCTATTCATAATGATGGGACAACGCTATGCAAAGTTTCTTTTATTCATGCACAACAACTTGTATTTTGCTTAGAAAAACTGGCAACTTGGGGAAAGATATAGAAGAACAACAGCACAGGTGTTTTTATGTGTGCAGTATTGCAGGCCTGAATTTGGCAAGCTTAAGACTGCTGAAGTAGGGGCCTTTCATAAAATTGGAGATAGGGGTGGAGCTTGAACTGAGTGGTGTGGGAAGGAATTGTTTCTTTGACGTTATTGGGAGATAGATTTGAATATAGTAAAATGATGTTTAATGAAAAATGGGTATTGGCATGTTCTAGGGGATAGCCTATTGATTATTTATTTATTTTTTTTTGTAATGTCTGTGTGTGAAGAGAGGGCCCCATGAGGGAGTTCAAACCATCTTGTATTTTATGTGGGAAAGGAGGGCATTTTAGGCAGATTTCTGAGGTACAAAAAGAAGTGAATGTATGTGGGGAATATGTACAAGAGGAGGAATTAGGTAGTAAAGAAATTGAGGATGAACATCAAATTATAGAGAATAAGAGGATCAGGGAAAGGGATAACTCAGATTATACAATCACTGGCCATTAATATTCCAAAATGAGCATGCCTGTTGTAAATCCAAGCATATATCAACGGAAAAAGGTCCAGTTGCCCGGACTTTTTTCTATTGTTATACGCTATAACTTTTAACTTTTTTTACAAAATAAAAAAAAATCTGGACTCTGGACAAAGCAGAGAGGCAGGACGTTGATAATACTAGGAAAATCAGGTATGTTATTCAAAACTAAAGACTTGTACCTGATTTTCCTTGTATTTCCTCCATTCTGTCTCTCTCTTACCCCTAAACTGTCCGAAATGTTTTTTTTTTCTTTCTTTTATTTAAAAAGAAAAGAAAAATGGAGTAACGGAGACCTTCTCTTCTCTATTGCTTCCTCTCCAAATCAGTGATGTACTGGGTATGCGTGGGAACACAAGTCCCATACTCATGTGCAGAACATCAGAAAAGGCAACAGGATATGTACCAGCCGTGGAAAGACAGCGCAGCGCCATTATACAAAGACATTCTTTAAGAAAAGTATTTTTTTCTTAAGTAATGTCATTGTATAATGCCAATAACCGACTCCGTGGTGTGGTATGCTAAGATTTACCCATGGTTGGCTTTATTTAATCGATTTACCCATGGTTGGCTTTATTTAATCATACCAACCATGGGTAAATCTTAAGATACTACACCAACGTCAGTGATTATTGCTTAAATAGAATTCATGTTTTGCAAAGTTCTGAGCGCAGTGAAACAGTGGAGAAGATTGAGCAAAATAAAGCAGAAGAAAGCTTACAAATAGAGAGTAAAAAAGGTAAAGGAAAGATGGAAGTAGATGAAGTTTATTCCAGTTAATGTTTATAGTTGGCATGTACGAACAAGAATAGGTTAAAAGGATTAAAATGTGGATCTATAGTTGAACACATTTATTTTTAGCACTGAGTGATATTTGTATATAGTATATATATATTTATTTGTCATTTGTTAACGGGGTTAGTCCAACTGAGCCGAGGGCTCATTTTCAGTGGACACCTGAGGAGAAAAGCTCCGGAATGTGTACAAACTGTTACATAAAGACAATGTTATACAGAAGTAAAAAAATCAGTAAATTCAAAAGTATACATAGATTCAACAGTGTACATATTGACAGTTGACAAATTCTAGACGATGACTGGTACTAAACAAATTAAGTGACTTAAGTGTATACTAGCTAATAACATAGGTATATGTACGGAAGTATAGCTAGATTTCAGTGAAGTATATAGAAAAAAATTGTGTAGGTCTAAGGCAGACAGTTACATTTTTCATGTTGGCATTACAGTGTTTTGTTGAAATTTGTCTAGATGGGCAACATAGCATATACAGTATTGCCATGGGAAAAAGAGAATATATTCAGTGGAACAATGGAGAGCATAACTGTGGTCTAGTCGCAAACTTATACCATAGATAACCCTAGGAGAATACAGTTTTAAGGTAAAGATAGGTGGATGGGGGTTAGGTAGGATCCTGGCATGGACAGGAATAGAGTTAACAAGGTAACATTTCAGTTCTTTTTAAAGCTGTTGGAGGTTTTGATATTATGGTTATATGTGGGGAGTTTGTTCCAGGCTTGTGACACAGTGCTTTTGTAGTGGAGTTTGCTGACATTTTTATTAGGTTTGTATACATCAAGAAGGGAGTGATTGGAGCTATGGAGAGTAGGCTTAGGAGTGTAGAGGGAAATTGGAGAGGAGAGGGAAGGACAGACGGAGGTTTTATTCTGTAAGGAGTGAATGATCTGTAGTTGGGATAGGAGTAGTAGTTGTAAAATGAGTGAGTATAGGAGAGGCATACAGAAGGCAGGGAAGGAGGAATGCCTGTGCCAGAGATGCTTTGGAATTAGAAGACAGAAATTTTCTGTTTCTATAGAGTAGTCCCAATTTTTGATGCGTCTTAATACATTGGTGAATGTGGGGATCAAATTTTAATTGGTAGTCAACAATGATGCAAAGGAGTTTAGTGTGTGATTCGACTTTACTAGCAGTAGAGTCAAGAGGTGTGATGGTAAAGCTGGTTTTGTGATGGGAGAGAAACTTGGGAAGGAAGAGAAGGTTGCTTTTTTTTTTAAGGATGAGTGGGTTATCTTTTAGCCATTGTTCTGTGGAGAGAAATGAGCTTTGAGTTATAGAATGAGGGCAAGAGATGTCATCAAAGAGGGAGATGAGGGTAGAATTGTCAGTGTATTGCATGAGGGAAGAGTTTCTGCAGGATGAGTGGAGGTTTTTAGCGAAGATGTTGAAAAGAAGAGGACCTAAAATGGAGCCTTGAGGGACTCAAGTTTGGATCGGTAAAAAAGGGGAGCCAGTGGATTGCCGTCTGACAGACTGTAGCCTATTAGTGAGATAGCTGGAGAACCAGAGAATAGCAGAGGTGGAGAGGTTGAGATCAGAGAGTTTAGTTTGTAGTTTAGTATGAGAAGCAGTATCAAAAGCTTTTGAGAAGTCAAGGAAAAGACGGGAAACAATTTGTTTTTTTGTCTCTAGCCTCAGCAAAAGTGTGAGTGAAAGAAGTGCAGTGGAAGTACTGTGATTTGGCCTAAAGCCATATTGAGTTGGGGTTGGTAGGTTTTCATGAGTTAGGTATTTGCGTAGCTGATTGTGAATACATTTTTCAAGGATTTTAGAGAGTGGAGAGGAAATGGCTATGGGCCTGAAATTGGTAGGAACTGTGTAGTTACATCCTTTGTGCAAAGGTATGGTATAGAAAGATTTCCAGATGTCAGGGACAGTAGATTCTTGAATCGCTCTATTAATGAGTGTTGAGATAGGGTAGGCTGTAGAGTCAGCTGCTGGTTTAAGGAAGAGTGGCGGTAGATTATCAGTAGAGGTGGAGTATGGTTTTAGTTTGAGCAGAAGTGATTTAAGCAATAGGGACTGGTTTAAAAGAGAAGGGGTGGTATTGGTGGTAGTGGAAGAGGTGGCTGGAGAATTTTTAACTTGGTCAGCATGGGTTAGTTTACGGATAGTTTTCAGTGTGAGTATTAGTGTGTCAGTTTCTTGAGGAGTATTCTTAGGGAAAGGGTTGGGGTGGTAGGTTCTCCAGGGTATAGGATTTTATTAATGGTGTACCAGAATTTTTTTGTTGGGTTATGTTGATGGGTGGATTGTGCATCATTATAATTTTTTTTTTATCTTTGTTAACTTGTTTTTTGGCAAGGTTTCTAAGTTCTATGTATTTTTGGAGCAGCAAAGTGTGTTTGATTTTAAGCCATTGTTTCCAAATGCTATCTCCTTTTTTCATAAGGGAGTGAGAGTCTTTTGTGAACCAGGGGGCATGGCTAGTTTTTATTCTAGTTTTTCTCAATGGTGCTAGGGAGTTAAATATACTGAAGAAAGTGTTGCTAAATTCTAAAACAGCATAGTTGAATGAGAGTTGTTGGAGGTAGGACCAGTTAACTGAAGAGAGTATATTGTTAAATGTTTCAGGATCAAAGCAGGAAAGGTTGTGGCAATCTCTGTATAGGTGGGTCTTGGGAATTAGAAGAGAATGTCTTTGCACACAAATAGGGAGGTGATCACTCATGGAGTCTGGTAGAGTACTGGGGTTATGGTAAAGTTTTGGATTAAAGATTTAAGATCCAATCCAGTATGGAACTGTTGTTTTGTTTCTTACTTAAGTGGGTGGGTGTTGTAATTAGCTGATTGAAGCCATAGAGGTTAATACTGAGAGCTTTGGGACTAATATGAAAGAGTGAAGACGGCAGGTAAATTCCCATTTTACTAGAATCAAAAAAAGAAGTTATTTTAATGTCTGCTTCAGTCATTGTAGGAAAGAGGGTCGAAACTGTGTGTTTGAATTAATGAGGAAGTGTGTGTGTGTGTGTGTGGGGGGGTAGTTAGATATTTTGAAGGATCACCTTCAGATGCCCGAAATCGCATTTCACCGACACGGAATCCGACGGGTCGAAAACACTGACAATGCAAATGACCGACAAGGTGAGAACCCGACGGACTCGGTAAGTGTGCGATAGAGTGAGGGATTTAGTGTTAGGGAGCGGACAGGTAAGTGTGCGATAGTGAGGGACTGTGGGTTTAGGGGTGGGTTAAGTGAGTTAGGGTTAGGGTGCAGGTAGGGTGTGTGTGCGATAGTGAGGGACTGTGGGTTTAGGGGTGGGTTAAGTGAGTTAGGGTTAGGGTGCAGGTAGGGTGAGTGTGCGGAAGTGTCGGATCTTGGGGTTAGGGGTGGGTAAGTGAGTTAGGGTTAGGGTGCAGGTAGGGTAAGTGTGCGGTAGTGTCGGGCCTTAGGGTTAGGGTTTGGGTTAGGGCTAGTGGATATTTTATGTAGTGTACTGTGTTTACGTGTAGTGTGTTGGTGTAATGGTATTCGGTGTTTTGCGTTGTCGGTATTTTTTGTTGTCTGTCTTTTGGTGTCGGTGATTTGTGTTTCGGCGGTTTGGCGTTTCGGGCATCTGAAGGTGATCCATTTTGAACCACAAAACAAACAAAAACAAACAGTTTTGGAGCAGTTTGCAAGTAGACAGATATTTTGTAGGTAGAAGAATGATTTATTGTAATAGTATAGTAGTAGCAGGTTTTTCAGACATGATGTTTGAGGACAATTAGAAAAGTGTGAACATATGGTAAGAAAGAGGCATTTAAGAATGAATGCTGAGCTAATGTTTGATAGGTGCAGGAAGACAGTGTAGGAATGTTATGAGGAGACCATTTACAAATTAGTTATTTTTCTTGGAGGCAGAATAAGTGGTGGTTTAAGTTTACAGAGAAGGTAAAGCTGACTCTTTCTATATTAGGAAATAGGAGTAAGATGAGTAAAGGAAATTTTAAAAGGGAGAGATCAAGTTGTATGGAGTGATAAAAATAATGATTCATTGCAGGTTAGGAGTTTAGGAAGAAATAACTTTTTTAAGTTGAGAAAAGATTAGGCTACCATAGATATATGAGAAAAAGAAGTATAGCATGCAGGATAATGATGATAATCATAATAATAATAAAGCAGTGCATGGCAAAAATATTGGGAGAGCAAGAAAATTGTGTTAAAATGCTAAAGGGTATAATGTAGATTATGTATAGGCAAATTTTATAGCTATAGATGGGAGAGTGGGGCTTCTTAGATGAGTATAACATGTAGAATATTTTTTGTGAAACTTGAAAAATGTGCAAAAGAAAATTAATAGTACTTCATCAAAGGTAGATTTAATGGAATACGACTTTGGATATATCATTGGGGATAGTAAGGTAGCAAATGGATAGCTACTGCGATGGATGGGAATGTATGAAGGAAATATCTATGTGAAGGAATTATGAGGCTCTTTTTAAGAGGAGAAATTCTACTGAATTGTGAACTTAGTATTAGCTGACTGGTTATTTGAGAAACATTGCTTTAAAGTCTGAGAACTTTTGGGAGGATGATGGCTGAAATAAAGGAGAGAAAAAATACAGGAAATTAATTATGGTAGATTAAGAAGGTATTTCAGAAATGGGTGTGTGAGAGAGAGCTGACAATTACTAATTTATATATAGAAAATGACTTTTGGCAACATAAAGTACGCTGTTTGAAATAGTACATAAGATGGGTGTAGAACACAAATTATAAGATGGATAGGGGAAGGATAAACCAAAAGAATACAGTAAGACCTCACTTTACATGCTAAAATGAAAATATTTCTGACAGTCAGTATTATTTCCTATGACATGGTACTAATCAGTTACTAAGGTGATATGATATTGGTTATAAATGGGAAAGGATGAGAAGTTGCTAAAAATTACAGTTTATTACATAGAAATGTGAGTGTGAAAAAATATAATTTAAGAATAAATGAGAAAAGCAGAGAATAAGTTGGTCAATTCTATTTTTGGAGTAGGAGCACAAATGGCTAAAGTTTATTGCGTTCCAAATACTTATTTTAAGGCTTTGTGGTATTCAGAACTTAACCCTGATAAAAGGACCACTTTATATTGACCTGAAGAAGATGATGGAGTAATTTATAATCCCACAGATAATGTACTTTTACCTGTGTAGGGATTTTTTTTCAGATTAATTTAAGACATGGGAACTAGTGGACTTTGTGTGTGACTAAAGGAGGACTGCAAAAGCAAGTAGAAATCTGTAAACAAGAAGAGGTAGTGGAAAGCTGTATTAAATCTCTGTAAGAGAATTCTATAACAGACTATTGAAATGAATTAGAAAAGTGATTTTAAAGGTAGAGATACGAAATGTGGGATGAAAATAGTGTTGCAGGATGTTTCTAAAGGATGTGTTCAATATGTGTAAGGTTAGAAATTCTGAATCTTTAGCCATCTTTTTTTTTAATAGGCGGAGTAAAAGATTTATTGTAAATGGCACAAAAGAAAAATGAGGTATAAGATCACAGGAGAAAGAATGGATGATTGTAATGTGCAAGGATGTGCATGAGTTAGAGAAAATTGTAAGTTAGGAAAATGTCTTAGAGGGCTGAAAATATTAAGGGAAATGAAATGTATTGGCTGTTACATGGAATGTATTAAAATGGTATGTTGGTGATAAAATAGTGTGTATTTTTGTAAGTAGTGAAGTGGAGAAATACAGGGTTTTAATATAAAAACAAGTAATGCACTCGAGTTTGGTTTACAGAAGTTAAAGAAAAAAGTGTTTTATAAGGAATTATGAATGAACAATGTTTTATGATTATTTTTTAAAATATGAATTGCTTGTGGCGGAAATGCGAAGCATGTTGTACTTTTATTTTGTTGCGCTTTATAATGGAAAGCCCCATACCACTGCACTTATCAAAACAGCCTCTACTATAGGACCTTACTTTAATGCATCCACTGTGCGAAGAACCAGACCATTGGAGAAACTTTAGAATGAAACAGACTTTATTGTTCTTGTCTTAAAATAAACATTAAAAAGTTCGCTGTTCAGCGTAAAATCTTTCATTAAACCAAAAAAACAATTAGAATCAAGCGCTTTCACTTGGTCTCAATACCAAGCTTTATCAAGATGAAATATATGCTGAATGGAGCTGTTAATATAGGGCTCATTTACCACCATGTGACAACAGTAATAATTAAACTTTAAAGCTATACTGTCATTGACTGACCTAACTACACTTCACTTGCAACATTATACCATTACCATACAATACACTGATGTTCATATAGATAAATAAAATATAGGAAATCATGTTAACTTTGTTAAAATATTAAAATACGTTGGATTCCTATTCTTATATCCTACAATAGAATGAATTCACTTTATGTTCTTTACCCTGATATTTAATTATATCCAACCCATATCTATTAAAACTAGCATGTATATAAATATATAAAAATATTAAATATTAAATATATATAAAATATGTATAAATTTTATGATGTATAAATATATAAATAATTAAATAAACAAAATTTACACAAAATGTTCTTAATAAAACATATGGTGGAAATTTTCTTAAAATTTTTAAAAAATATTTTATATATAAACTACCCTAAAATACTTGTTAAAAACCAATGTATTACTATCTGGACAGATTAATGGGGAGGGGGGAGAACTTTCAACAAAAGAAATGGAGAAAGTCATAGATTTGGGGGTGACTAATAATAGTTTTTTAGATTTGGTAGATTCTAATGAACTAGTTCTACATGAAGGTGAAGAAAGTAAAGATTACACCTTGGTGAAGGACAAAAACTTCACAATATGCAATTTTACAGAGATAGAAATTAAGAAAGAGTTTTTTTACTTGTTTATAAAAGGTCTCCATTTCATTCCAGCGTGCCCTGCTGATTTAGCAGAAGCTTTAATAGATTTGAAGTTATTTATAAGGCAGATAAATTTAACTCTGAATTTTAATGGACAGCCCCACACAAAAACCACATTAACTAGATTTAGTACTTACAACCCCCCAACCCACCCATCTTTAAAAGTGTTTGAGGAAATGGTCAGTAAGGAAATAAGAAAGATCATTTCTAAAAAAACAGATAGAGTACCTGCCAATATGAAATCAGAAGAGATGGCATTAATTCAGTTCCTAAGGAAAGAAAGATGTAGAACCATGAAGCCAGACAAAGGAGGAGGGCTTGTTTTGATGTAATGCAGGACTATGAAATGTATTTGTTTAATATGTTACAAGACTCCAAAAAATACGAATTGTTATCCAAAAATGAAGTGAATTTAGCCTATTCTAAAATTAAGTACACCCTGATGGACAATTTATTACAAGGATTTATTAATGAAGAGGTCTACAACTACCTAAATGTCAGCAAACCTAAGATACCAATAATTTTTGGAATCCCCAAGACACATAAAGGTCTTGAACCATTAAAATTCAGGCCTATAGTGTCAGGTAAAGGAGGAATTCTAGAACCTATAGGAAAGTTTGTTGACTATAGGCTTAAGAACTTTGCCACAACCTTGAAATACATATGTAAGGATTCTTGGGACTTTTTAAGAGGTATACAATAAGATTTTTTTCAAGAAGAATTAATATTGATAACTATTGACGTTGTGGATTTGTTTCCAAGTATTCCACATGAACAGGGTTTAAATTGGTTCAATGAAACATTAGTGAAAGAATCGGGTATGTCGGCTAATACTATTAATTTACTTGTTGAATTCATGGAAATTATATTGAAAAATAATTTCATGTTCTTTAATGGAGAGATATATAAACAAAAAAAGGGAGTGGCAATGGGTGCACCATGCGCCTCAGTGTATGCAAATATAGTATTACACAGATGGGAGCAGGACTTCATTTTTTTCCACTCATTGGAAGGAGTATATAAAGCACTATACCAGGTTTCTAGACGATATAAGTATTTTGTGGAATGGTACTGAGGAACAGTTTTTAGAATTTTTTGAATACATCAACTCCACACTTCTTTTTTGTCTTTCACATATGTCAGTAGTAATGAGAAAATGAATTATTTGGACGTGACAATTTCTAAAGATTGTGTCAATAATAGGTTCACTTCCAAGTTGTACAGAAAGCCCACTTTTTCCAACACATACCTACATTTCACAAGTGGCCATCCTTATTATCAGAAAAAAGGCATTATTAACAGGCAAATGATCAGGGCATCAAGAATGTCAAGTACTGTAGAATACTTTATGGAAGAATTGATGACATTAAAAAGTATGTTTTTAGAAAGAGGTTATCCTGAAGGATTGATAGATGAAATGGGTAAGGAAGTCCTGGAACATAGAGAGAATAAATATCCCTCTTTAGGTTTGGGGCTGACTCAGGAACCAAAACTCAGTCAAGTCAATATTACTGTTTTTTCTAATAACTATACACATACCTATTCAAACAACTCTAAACAAATTGAAGAGGTAATCACTAAGTTTTGGCCAATTTTAACAGGGCATGAAGAATTGAAAAAATACATTTCAAAGTATCCTAAATTTACCAGACGTAGGGACACCAACATAAAAGAATTATTTGAGAAATTTCAACCCCAAGGGAGAACTAGTAATAGTAAGAATTTGAAAAAAGGCACTTACAAATGTGGAATGTGCAAGCAGTGCACATTTATTTCAAATAGAGGCTCTTTATATATCCCTTCAAGGAATTTTTATTTCAAAGCCAATATTTATGCGAATTGTGCAACACAAGGAGTAGTATATTTGGGTCATTGCATAAAGTGTTATAGTTTCTATGTAGGTAAAACAGAGAGATCATTAAGAAAGAGAATATATGAACATTTGTATGAAGTCTCGAGAAAAAAAGAAACTAATGATTTTTATAAACATTCTACTTCATGCCCAGAAATGTGTTTAAACTTTGTTGTGTTAGAACAAGTACAAATGGATGGTAGAGGGGGTGATTGGGAAGCACGTCTAGAATATAAGGAACTTTTGTGGCAGCTCAAATTAGATGCTGCCACTAGTCCTGGTTTGAATGACAATATAAATATAAAAAATGTCCTTAAATTAAGAATGGCCAGACTGTGATTTCCTAGTAATTCAATGTATTGTTTATAGAAATTAATTGTTTGATCAGTATGCCATTCGTTTAGTTACATTAATGTAATACAATATGGGATAATATGTATATTATTTTTAGTAATACATTGGTTTTTAACAAGTATTTTAGGGTAGTTTATATATAAAATATTTAAAAAAAATTTTAAGAAAATTTCCACCATATGTTTTATTAAGAACATTTTGTGTAAATTTTGTTTATTTAATTATTTATATATTTATACATCATAAAATTTATACATATTTTATATATATTTAATATTTTTAATATTTTTATATGTTTATATACATGCTAGTTTTAATAGATATGGGTAGGATATAATTAAATATCAGGGTAAAGAACATAAAGTGAATTCATTCTATTGAAGGATATAAGAATATGGATCCAATGTATTTTAATATTTTAACAAAGTTAACATGATTTCCTATATTTTATTTATCTATATGAACATCAATGTATTGTATGGTAATGGTATAATGTTGCAAGTGAAGTGTAGTTAGGTCAGTCAATGACAGTATAGCTTTAAAGTTTAATTATTACTGTTGTCACATGGTGGTTAATGAGCCCTATATTAACAGCTCCATTCAGCATATATTTCATCTTGATAAAGCTTGGTATTGAGACCAAGCAAAAGCGCTTGATTCTAATTGTTTTTTTTTGGTTTTATGAAAGATTTTATGCTGAATAGCGAACTTTTTAATGTTTATTTTAAGACAAGAACAATAAAGTCTGTTTCATTCTAAAGTTTCTCCAACGGTCTGGTTCTTCGCACAGTGGAAGTGTTGCTTTGGTGTGAACTGCTTCGTTTTTGTATTATTTACCTTACCTTAATGCCTTACTCAAAGGATGGCACCTTAGATGTGTGGATCCACCCTTATGCTTCACTACAGTGTCAGTATTTGGGCATAAATCCAGGTACCGGGGGTGGGGGGGGGTAGAGCTCACAACCCTCTGATCTTCCCACCATCAGTCTGAAATTGCAAGCAGTTCAAATGTGGTAGACTATGAAGAGGAGGCAGGGCAGTCCCTGAAATGAAGTAGAATAGGAATTACATGGGTGCAGTGCATTTGGTGAGGATTTTCATAGGATCATATGTGATTACTAGACTATTGACCCAGAGATAATTTTAAGCCTAGCTGTTTCAATCCAGTGTAATACCATAGAGGTACTAGTCAATAGCCAAAATTGCATTTAGTGATGACTGCCCATGTCCAGGAGGGTTGTAGGCACTTTCCCCAGTAAAAATTTATGGTGGCTCATCCACTCATCCAGGTTCATCTTGAACAGTGTCATAGAGGTGCTTTGTTTCACATGAATTGGTAGCCTGTTCCAAAGATGTGGCAGTCGCTGGGAGATAAATCTGTCCCTCCGGTATGTCCTTCTTAAGTTGCAGGCCATAGTTGAGTCCCTGGAATGGGTAGCCCTAGACCCATTTGATTTACAGACATGCAGCAAGTTCATTAGATTTGGGTCTTGAGTTGCTCTGTAGGCCAGGCATAAGTCTTCCCTAAGTTTATATGGTACGGAGTGTAGTGACAAGGATTTCTGACAGTCCTTGTAAGGCACATGATGGAGGCCCTTGATCATCTTTGTTAGAAACCTCTGAGGTCTCTCAAATTGCTGTAGGTGCATACCGAATGGGGAGTTAGTACTCCGTTATGTGCAATATAAGGGCTGAGTATAGGGTGGGTTATAACTTCTTTTGCTCTTAAGGCGATGCCTTTACTAATCAAGTGAGCTATGTGGAAAGCTTTCCTTACAATGGTAGACATGTGGTGGTCGAAGTTAAGGCCATGGTCAACCTGTGATCCCAGGTCCCTTATCACTTCATGCGTACTTAGGGTATTGTTATTGATTTGATAGTGTATAGGGACATTGTTTGTGCCGAAGAAAATTATGATGCAGTTCTTTGCATTCAGTTTGAGACCATGACTAATTCACCAGTTGTTGGTCTGTCTGAGACCATCCTGGAATATACTGACATAATTTGGGGATTCAGTGGTTGCACCTAGTTTGCAGTCGTCTGCAAACTTGGGTCAGCCACAACCCTTTGGTATATACTTCTCAGAAGTTCATGTCAAAACTAAACAGTAGGGGGCCCAGCACTGACTGCCTGTGGCACCCCGCTGGTAGCAGGTCTGCTGGTTAATGTGGAGTCACCCACTTTTGTAGTTTGTGTCTGGTTTGTGAGCCAGTTTGCAACCCATCTTATAGCCAAGGGGTTTACATTCAGTTTGCTAAGTTTATCAGTAATGCCTGAATGTGGGATTGTGTCAAAATCCTTTGCCAATTCGAGATATGTTGTGTGCTCAGATTTGCCCTCATTAGTGGCCTTGGTCACACTTTCAAAGAAATCCACCAGATTTAACAGGCAGATTCTGCCCTTCACGAAGCTGAATTGGGTAGGATCCAGGGTTTGGAGGTCACCTATGGCTTTATTTATGAGGTTCATAGTGCTACATTCCCTCGCCTTTCAGATGTGGCTGGTCAGGCTTATGGGTCTGTAATTCCCCCGGCTCTGCTGCTAGGCCCATTTGTGGAGGGGGAATAACTGTAGCTGTTCTCCATTCCACAGGAGTAAAGCCTGTGGTTAGACTAGGATTGAAAACGGTACTTAGTGGTGATGCTAGTTCATATTTTAACCTGTTTAGAAGACAGCCTGGGATGTCATCTGGTCCCATAAAGGCCATGTTCTTTTTCTTAGACAGGACTTACAGGACCTGCTGTTTAGATATATAGGGTGAGGGAAGTTTGGAGGAGGGTTTGTAAGTTAGGAGGGGATAAGGGAGTGAAATTTTCACCAAACCTATCTGTTAGCAGGTTCGCTATGTGGGGTCAGTGTGTGTGATAACCGTTAACCACCAGTTATGCACATGCTTGGGTCTTACCCTTTAGGTGACATACATAGCTGTAAAAGGCCTTATGGTTATCCTTGGCAGTACTTGCTAGGTTTCTGTCAAAGAAGGTGTTGGAGGATTTGACAAGTTGCCTGTTAAGGCTGAGGAGAGTGCTTTTCCATTGTTGGGTCCTTGTCTTTGTTTTCTTGGACAGCAACTTTTTGCTTTTTTTGTAGAGTTTATTGATGCTGGAAGTTCACCATGGCAGCGTGATTCTACTTGGGGCTCTGGCTTTGATTCTGTCTGGACCCACAAGGAATCAGAACAACACCATAAAACACGAAAAAATCTTCTGTAACGCTGGAAAGCATAAAATTATTTTAATATCAATGAAAAACTTTACAAATGAGCGCATTTGTCTGCTCAGGGCAGACTTCATCAGATGAATAAAACCACTGGTGCATTAGATATTTATATTAAAATCAACAAAAAATCATTCAATTAATTCAATTAACTGAAGTCAATTAGAAACTTAAGGTTATATCAACCCTCATTTTTTTTGGGAAAAGGCTATTACATGGGTAAAACAAGACTAAAAAAAAAAAAAAAATATGTATATATATGTTATATGTGTGTATATATATATATATATATATATATATATGTTTGTATTTGTTGTAACCTTTTAATCAAAATGAAATATTAAAAACATATTCTGAAACCATGTGTAGATTGAATAAATAGGACAATGTATGTGGATACAATGGATGAATGTAAAGATATCCAACTGACATATATTGTATAAATTTTAAATACGGATAATTTTGCCCTATCTAAACAATGGGTTCTTGTGGAGGTGATGAAAAATACATATGAAAGTAAACATTACCTAGAGAAATGTATAAATGTGGAAGGCAGTGATATGAACAAAACTGATACCCAAACCTAATATGGTGTTATAACTATTCAAGTGGGATTGTACCAAAATGTTAAATGAAACCACTGATGTGATGAATGTGGCCTCAGACAGCTTCTGCTCTGCCTACCAGGATAGCCTTTATATTTATATATTCATTGAGACCCGGTCCTTAATTGGACCCATGTCTCAATTGCCATCTTATCTCTTTTTGTAATAAGAGGTTCTTCCCATCTCCTCCCCTGCTATTCCTGTGGACCAGATCAAGAATACCAAATTTAAAATCTGGGGTAGTTTTGCAGACCAAGGTGTGTTTGTAAAGGGCACTAGTTTCTTTCTTAATTTTAATGTCATTTAGGTGCTCGTAAATTCTGTCCTTTAGTGCCCTCTCTGTTTTGCCCACATAGTACGACGGACAATGAGTACAGGTGGCCAAATAAACCACCATCCTGGTTTGACAGTTACCCCTACAGAATCTAACTCGGCTGCCCAGACCATTGTTCAAAACAATGTAGTCTACTTGGTTAATATGAGAACACTGCCTGCATCTACCACAAGGTTTGGTTCCCCTGTTATTTCTCCATGGTGCTACCCCTCCTTCCAAGAATTTCTTGAAATCATACCTACCTTGTGTATGAATAGTGGTTTATTCCCAGCCAATTCGTAAATATCACTATTAGTTTTCAAAATTGACCAATTATTTTGCATTATATTAATAAATTGTTCAGAAAAATTTTTGTGTTGGATTGTACAAGCTCCTAAAAAATCCCTGGTGTCTTCTGTAGCTTTTCCATTTATTGTCAAGGGTTGGCCCAGTAAAGGCTTATATTTACTACCCCACCCCATGTACACTTCACTCAAGATGTCCCCTAGCATTTCCTTCGGGTACCCCCTTTCAATGAATTTTTCTCCCAGGAAAACAAATTCATTCAATAAATCTTCAAATTCTGATGTCATCCTAGCTACCCTCACAGCCTGCCCCTTAACAATACTTATTTTCTGGTGATAAGGGTGCTGGCTGTCATAGTGAAGGTAGCTGTTACACCATGTTTTTTTTCCAAAAAATCTGAGATTTGAAACCATCCCCCATTTTGCTAAGTCTAATATCTAAATAACTAATGCTTTCACTTCCCCTTGTAAGGCACATGATGGAGGCCCTTTATCATCTTTGTTAGAAACCTCTGAGGTCTCTCAAATTGCTGTAGGTGCATACCGAATGGGGAGTTAATACTCCGTTATGTGCAATATAAGGGCTGAGTATAGGGTGGGTTATAACTTCTTTTGCTCTTAAGGCGATGCCTTTACTAATCAAGTGAGCTATGTGGAAAGCTTTCCTTACAATGGTAGACACGTGGTGGTCGAAGTTAAGGCCATGGTCAACCTGTGATCCCAGGTCCTTTTATCACTTCATGCGTACTTAGGGTATTGTTATTGATTTGATAGTGTATAGGGACATTGTTTGTGCCGAAGAGAATTATGATGCAGTTCTTTGCATTCGGTTTGAGACCATGACTAATTCACCAGTTGTTGGTCTGTCTGAGACCATCCTGGAATATACTGACATAATTTGGGGATTCAGTGGTTGCACCTAGTTTGCAGTCGTCTGCAAACTTGGGTCAGCCACAACCCTTTGGTATATACTTCTCAGAAGTTCATGTCAAAATTAAACAGTAGGGGGCCCAGCACTGACCGCCTGTGGCACCCCGCTGGTTGCAGGTCTGCTGGTTAATGTGGAGTCACCCACTTTTGTAGTTTGTGTTTGGTTTGTGAGCCAGTTTGCAACCCATCTTATAGCTAAGGGGTTTACATTCAGTTTGCTAAGTTTATCAGTAATGCCTGAATGTGGGATTGTGTCAAAATCCTTTGCCAATTCGAGATATGTTGTGTGCTCAGATTTGCCCTCATCAGTGGCCTTGGTCACACTTTCAAAGAAATCCACCAGATTTAACAGGCAAATTTTGCCCTTCACGAAGCTGAATTGGGTAGGATCCAGGGTTTGGAGGTCACCTATGGCTTTATTTATGAGGTTCATAGTGCTACATTCCCTGGCCTTTCAGATGTGGCTGGTCAGGCTTATGGGTCTGTAATTCCCCCGGCTCTGTTGCTAGGCCCATTTGTGGAGGGGGAATAACTGTAGCTGTTCTCCATTCCACAGGAGTAAAGCCTGTGGTTAGACCAGGATTGAAAACAGTACTTAGTGGTGATGCTAGTTCATATTTTAACCTGTTTAGAAGATGGCCTGGGATGTCATCTGGTCCCATAAAGGCCATGTTCTTTGCCTTAGACAGGACTTACAGGACCTGCTGTTTAGATATGTAGGGTGAGGGAAGTTTGGAGGAGGGTTTGTAAGTTAGGAGGGGATAAGGGAGTGAAATTTTCACCAAACCTATCTGTTAGCAGGTTCACTATGTGGGGTCAGTGTGTGTGATAACCGTTAGCCACCAGTTATGCACATGCTTGGGTCTTACCCTTTAGGTGACATACATAGCTGTAAAAGGCCTTATGGTTATCCTTGGCAGTACTTGCTAGGTTTCTGTCAAAGAAGGTGTTGGAGGATTTGACAAGTTGCCTGTTAAGACTGAGGAGAGTGCTTTTCCATTGTTGGGTCCTTGTCTTTGTTTTCTTGGACAGCAACTTTTTGCTTTTTTGTAGAGTTTATTGATGCTGGAAGTTCACCATGGCAGCATGATTCTACTTGGGGC
The DNA here is from genome assembly GCF_019279795.1 of Protopterus annectens. NCBI lineage: Eukaryota > Metazoa > Chordata > Ceratodontiformes > Protopteridae > Protopterus > Protopterus annectens. The sequence goes on along the minus strand of NC_056732.1, from coordinate 1,469,285,323 downwards.
TCTGGCTTTGATTCTGTCTGGTACAGCCGAGTTTATACACTTATGTAAGTGATTGTAGAGGGCATTAGTGTAAGCTTTGGTGTAGTTACCACTTTCAGCTTGGGGTGGTGCTTGGAATGCATTTATATCTTCACCTAGGAGGGTATAGTTTGTCTAGCTGAAGTTTTTTAGTTTGACTTCACCCTTTGTGAGTTTTAGTGTTAGTGTCAGTTCGAAGGTGACTGATTTCTGGCCAGTTTTAACTACTGAGGGTCCAGCAGTTGCAGCAGGCAGCAGTGCACCTGTTTGACATGTTGTTGAGGATGTTGTTGAGGACCAGTCTAGAATGTTTGTTCCTCATGTTGGAGTATGGACAGTTTGCTCCAGGGCATTTGAATTCACAAAGTCAAGGTACTTTTGTGCTAGCAAGTTTGAGCTAGAGTAGGTTTTCCAGTTGATGGTGGGATCATTGAAATCCCCCATAAGCAGTGTGTTTGGTAAAATTTGGCTCGTCTTCAATTTGGTTAAGTAGGCTTCATTGGGGTTGTGATGCATATAGGCAGATCTATAATTGGCTAGGACTTGAATGGGGGCCTTACCCACCATAACCTGGACCAGGAAACTCCATGGAGTTGTCCAGTCTAACTAGACGTGAGGTGAATTTATCTCTAATATAGACTGAAACACCACCTCCTTTGGTTTTTCACATGTTCATTTTGCAGTCTAAAGGTGTGGAAGGCATTGTAGCCTTGCAGGGCCAGGGTCCTTTTCAGTGGAGTTGTGCAGGCTGAATAGAATGCTTGGGGAATTGTGTATACATGAAGTTAAAATACTGTGGCTAAAATGAACTATGGATGTCTTAAAAGATCCTGGGAGGGGAAACATGATTTGAATAATGTAGAACTGCTTGATGCAAAGACTATGTAAAAGAACAGGAAGGTTTTTCTTTCATCCAATGGGAGGATTATATGGGCTTGTGGTCTGCTTTGGTAATGTTAATAAAAACAAACAAAAAAATAAATAAATAGAAAAAACTTCAACTTCTTGTTTAGGATTTTGATCTTAAAACCTGTAATGCAGTCCATTATTTCAGCGTAGTTTTGAAACATGATTGTTACTTTTTTGCTCTGGACCATGTTATATTTAGACCAAAAAGAAATTTCAAATTTGCTAAAATATTCTGCTGAATCCAGGGTAGAAATAGTGAAAGCTGTGAAAGCATTCATTTAGTTTGAAAAAAGCAGCCTTGGCAACATGCTAACTTTGTTCTCTTGACCTCGGATGTCCAGTATAGATATTTAAGATCTTATCATGAATACCATGCTTCTGTGTCTGGCCATCAAATTAAAAGTTCAGTGAATGGCTAATCAGCGAACGTTAAACACTGATCTTGAAAATTACAGAAAAAGCGTATCTTCGAAAATAATACCATCGAATAGTCATAGTTGGCCAACATTGCAAACGGCCTAAATAAAAACAGCTGGTCAACCACAGTCCCAAACTATATATACCAGTTTTGAGACTGCACTACAGTGGGGAATAGGACAAATTTATAAAAGGGTTTGTTTAGCATACCTTGCGCATCGCAGTACTTCCTGGTTGTTGGCTAACTATGGCCACTTGATGGTATTATTTTCGAAGATATCGTTCTTCGGTAATTTCTATGTTCGGTATTTAACGTTCGCTGATTAGTCGTTCACCTAGGTTTTAATTTGGTTGCCAAACATAGACCTGGATATCATATCTCTAATCAGTGAGTAACTTTTTAACTCTTAACACCATACATAAACCCTTGTTGTTCCCCAAAATTGGACCATTTGTTCCTTCTAGCTGTAGCACCCCGGTTCCAACACAACAAACACTGGAAGAGTTTTTATTCTGTATGGGGATATTGCTGTATGCCAACTGATAGATCAGTGCAACTGAGGGTGATTATTGCAATGAAATTTCAGCTGAGGGAGAGTGTTCTGATGGGGGGAGGCAATAACCACTGTTGATTCATTCTGGATGCAAGGTATGGGAAGACTGGCACAAGTTATGAAAAGTATGTCTTCATTTCCTTTACATTTTCTGACCCTTTATGTGGCTGCTGTGGGAAGATTATGTTAAAAGATCATGGTGAGTATTTTATAGAGGAGTTGGATGGGAGGACTGGCACGTGGCATAGATGATTAAGACTTTAACAAACTGCTCCCTGTAGCCAAAGATATAGGGTTTGAAATTTTCTACCTCCATTTGCCTACTGTATGCCTATGAGTAAGTGATTTATCTACTGTTTCTGGATCACCTCTGTAAAGGAACACTTTCATCCAGTGGGTTTATACATTTAACAAGTGTGCATATATTTGAGTGTGTAAAAACATATGGGACTTATAGCCCTTGACCCTAACATAATGTAATTGTTAGGATTTTCTAAAGCTTGGCCTGCATGTACAAGTGCCATGGTGTGAAATGGAGCCATACTGGCATGAAATAGAATCGTAATGTAATGTATTACCTCCGACATGCCTTTGAGCACCTACTAGCTGTATGTAGTGTTGTCAGTCCAACATGTGTGGTTATCAGTGGGCATCAAAGATGTGGTGCCTCATATATTTTTTGAAGACTGCAGGCCTTTGGCTACTTAAACATATCTTCCGTTTCTTAGAGTGAATTTCCGATGCCCTAGATATTGGTCAAAACTGGCATTCCAACAGTATAGGCCGATACCTTGCTGCTAAGCCTTTGGACTGGATTCAAATTGCCATTATTGCATTTATGCAAGGAAATATCTGGTAGTGAGAGATGACTACCTTTAGAATAAAACTGCAGCATTTACTCTGAAAACTAGAAATCATTTGAGCAGATACTTAGGCTAGGGTTAAGCTTGTTGGAGATGCATGGTGTAAGTAGCAAATTGCTGAATGGTTGTAATATGGAGCAAATGTAGGGCTGTAATAACAGGCTGTTAATGTTACGGGAGAGTAAAAGGAGCATTTACCTGAAATGCACCAGTTCTAGTAAGAGACAACTTTAATTATACAATGCCTGTTTTTTTTAAGTTCACCAAATACAATGTCTGGTATTATTGCTTGGTAATAATGGAGAATATTGGATCTGGCCAGCTTATTTGTGTAGCTGGTAGAATGTTGTTTATGGTAGCAGTGTAGCTTGACAGCCACCACATCATTATGACATCTCCAAGAAGATGTAGAAGTCATGGTTTCCTGGCAATAGCAAATATATCTCAATGCCATAGCCCACTTAATAAGCAGCTTTAGAAGTGCAGATTAGTTAGTTCATAAATGTGGAGGAATAATCTACAAATTTGAATGTACTGGTGAGGTCAGCAAGGATCACCACTGTCCGTTTTCCTATTTCTGTACCCATTCAGCCTTTGTAAAAGTGTTTGGTTTTGATCGACTGTTTCATTGTGCTGTCATGTGTCTTCACATGTGTGGCAGCAAACTTCCGTCTGCTAACTCAAAACTAAATGGAAAAGTATAGATAATTTGTTCACTGTACCTTTTGTATTATTTTGTTTTCAGGATGCTAAGAATTACCATAGGGATGATGCAGCTGTAATACAATAGTCTCCAACTGTGTGTGCACTTGATTTTGTGGAGCAATCTCAACAGCGTAAGCACTAAAGAACTGGCATGCCCAGTTGTAGTTTTACCTTATTTAAATTATGGCTGTACATTTTCCTTTATGGCACTGAATTCCATGGATTTATCTTTCTTACCTTTTACATATTTAAGATGCCTGCAGTTTGGTTTAACCACACCTTCTGGGCTAGGAGTAAGTTCTTTGTAGCCTTCTGTCTCCAAAGAATAATCACTTGCATCACCATGGGCACTCGCCCCTTTCAGTGTCATATCATGCATTTTGATTATCTTGTGCCTGCTCTTGAGATTTCATGTGGTCTCTGTTCACTTACTTGGTATTGATTTTAATATTTTTTGTCACTTCTAATATGGTTATGTATATATGTATTTTATTTATTTATTCACTCATTCATTCATAGGTGGGCAGGTCCGTGGACCCTTCAATTTTAATACAATGGTTTAAATAACACATAGACTAAGTTCATTATTTTTGTTTATAGGTATGATAGTATACAAATTAATAGAAACATCTGAGTAACAATGAATACATGTGTGTGTGTGTGTGTGTGTGTGTGTGTGTGTGTGTGTGTGTGTGTGTGTGTGTGTATTTGTATGTAAAATACATAAACATAGTGAGACGAAAGGAGATACTGCCAGCACAGCTAGCTGGAATTTTGTAAATAATTATGTGTCATTGGTGAATATCGAAATGACTTGTACAGGATGCTTGTGTTGCAGGTGTATTTCATGTGTATATCGAACTGCTTGTACAGACGTGTGTGTTGAAAAGGTATTTGCAGAGTACTATGTTTGAAATGTAACCATGGTGTGCCCTACTGGAAGAGAACAGAAATGTGCCTGCATTATTGTAACTGTTGGAATGTATATGCTTGACAAAGGAAACTGGAGGGTTGAGCTCAGTTCAGCAAACTTTACAAAATGTCTGAATTTTGAGTTACTTTGTAGGATGCAGTAAAGAGGCTCTCTCTCAAGTTTTCAATACAGCTGGAGAGACAGGGTCTGTGCTAGGAAGCTTTCTATGCAGTCCTTTGAGTGAACTTGATTGCTACTGTTTAAGTGTGAAGGAATGCAATTATTTTATGACTTCCAGCATCTGCCAACGATCTGAGGAAAAGTCCTTGTCTGTATATTCTTGCAGGAAGATGCTAAGTGCTGCCAGCTTCTAGCTATGGGGGTTTTGGCCTGGGATCTAGAAGTCTGATGACCAGAGGTGATGTCATTCTGCAAGCTGTACTGGCAGTGATATTTTGGATATTGGTTTGAGAGGTCTCTTGGTGAGACAGAGCCTTCTGTATTCAGTCTTGGAACTGACAAGAACCATACAGCACACATCTGCCTTGCTCTAATGAAGTAAGTTTCTAGGAACAGAGTAATTTTCTTAGATACAGTCAGGAATATAGTGAAGTTTAGTTTAAATGTTTTCTTTATTTGTGTGAGCTTATACTGCAATGTTATTTTAAATATTTCCTGTGGTTTTGAACTCTGATGTCACTGTATATTTAGTACTGTTTTGTTCTTTTATTATTAAATATATTTAAACATTTTATTGTGGCTGATGTGTATAGAGATATTTAAGTTCTGAGAGTACTTGCATATTTATTGAGTGACACTGTGTGGGCCACTCTCCTAATAGCCTTGCTCTTGGTCAAACTACCATTTGTATTGATATTAACATTACACAGTAAAATTGGTCACCCTTTGTTAAGGGCCTTAAGGTAGCTGTCAGATGGGTTCTGGTGGCAGTGAAAACTACCTTATAGTCTGGGCAAAAGGGGACATAGCTAATAAACCTGTGCAAGCCTTTTCCAGGTGTGTGTGTGTGTGTGTGTGTGTGTGTGTGTGTGTGTGTGTGTGTGAGCTACTTGCGCAGGAACATGAAGCACTAGTTAGACAGAGAGCGTGTTGGAGGACTTGGCTTGGAACCCACTTGACTCTATAGCTGTGCCAGTGGGGAGTTTTATTGGGGCTCTGGAGAAAGGTAGAGGAACCAGTCTCAGATTGACTGAGGTCTCTGTGTGCTCTTAAGGGAAATTGCACTTGATGCAGAGCTCCTTGATTACTGGTTGGCAGTGGTGGAGGGTCATCACACACAGAATCATTGCAATACAGTGAAGTCATGAAAAAACTTTTATTAATGTACAGTTTGTAAGTTGTTGCCTGAGGCATTCGTAATTGAGGAGTATTGTGATGCACTTTGCTATACTCTTGAGAAATACTATTGTACATACAGTTTACTTTGGATTACCATTCCTGAGATGTTATGTACTTATGGAGGTAAATGGTTATGTACATTTTGTATACCAAGTTGGTATATACAGTTTAGGAAACTGAGTGCATTGGCAATTCTTTAGGGTGGGCTAGAACACCAGAGGTTGGGGAGTTGTGAGCAGGAAAGGGGATGAGAATTGCGTACACTGTGAGGATTAGTATAGTGAAGTAGATCAGATTAAGTTAATAAGGTATGGAATACATGTACAGAAGGAAGTAAGTAGATTTATACTAAAGATGGATATGGCTGCAGAGTTTATAAAGCTGGGTTTGTCTCATGTTGTGGGTTAACGTATGCCTTAAACATGTACATGATTTGGTGTTTTTTGAGGCTTTGAATTGTTTTTCTTTAAAATCCTTCTTAGGCTGAGTGTGGTGATTCCAGTCAGCAGAGACGAGTTTAGAAACGTTCTTCCTTATGTATGTCAAGTCTACAAAATGTGAGTTTAGATTTTGTGGAAATGTATTTAAGACATCTCTGAATTGAAAACCATTATTATGACTGAACTGAAAAACAACAATTAATGTGTGTGTGTGTGTGTGTGTGTGTGTGTGTGTGTGTGCATATGTATGTGTGTGTGTATATGTGTGTATGTATTTGTGTGTGTGTGTGTGTATATATGTATATATGTATATATATATATATATATATATATATATAAAATGTATATGTATGGGTCCTAGTCTGAATATTGAAAGTACGTTTAATCGAAACGTACTTGAGCAAATTCACTTTAGCAAAAGTGCATTGTATCGAAAATGCACTTTCACTAAAAAAAAAAAAAAACAACATGCAGTTTGCATGTTAGTTGTACATCAACATGTAGTTTTGATTGTACACGTAAGCAAACTGTTGCTTAGATCGTGGTACAGTGGGGATAAGGGAAATTTCCCTTTTCTCCACTGTAGTGTAATCTCACTATTTTATGAATAAAACGCTGGATTTACCAACTCTCCAAGTGCTGGCTGTGTTTTCTGTAATCTCGGAGTGAGAATATTAAAGTAGGGAGGGTGTGGAGGGTGCATAAATGTGAGTAGTGTTTCATTTGTGTAGTTTTTTTGGCTTTTTTTTTTGTGAAAGTGCATTTTCGATAAAATGCACTTTCGTGTGAGTTCAGTCATGTACATTTTTATATATATATATATATGTATAATCAATACATATACCAGATAAATGGTGTGGTTTTGGGGCTACTGTAGTCCCACCTTTTGCTAATGTTGTTATTGTTGCAGTGGGAACATGAATTTTTAAACACAAGTCTTTTTTTTTTTCTATTGTTTGAACATGTGTTTATTTTACAAATGATTATTTTTATATAGACTAGAGACAATAAAGGGGCATAAGTTTCATTAACTTTGATCAATGATTTGGGTCCTACTTTTATTTTTTAGATGTTATGATGCAACTAAATATGAATGAAAACCATTTTATAAGTACATTGTTCTTTGTAAGTCTATATTTGTAAATAGTTGCTTACACTTTCATAGTCTTTACCCTACAAATATGAAATATAGTGCTGCTACAGGTTCATGCATTAAAGCTACTAGGCTCATCATTTCAGAAGAGAGTGATGCTACAGATGAGTTTAGTTTTTTTTATTTTAACTAATTTGAAAACAGAGGTTATAATAAAGTTGCAAACAAGGCAAAATACCCTTTTTATTTTAAAAACTAGTATGACTGTTGAGGTGCAGGGTTCTACTAATAAAATAAACCCTGAGCTTAGCGGACCCAGTTTTGGTGGGTTCACTTGTCTTTATCACTGAAAACTGGAAAGTTATTAAATGGAAATTCGGACCTGTTTGCTTCACTACCCCATGTCCCAAGTGTTGTCTCTGTCCATCTTCTTCACTCTACAAGAAGTGAAACAAGCACATGTAAATCTGACTATTGCTGCTACTACAAAAATGATCATATACCACTACCTAAACAACTGAATTTCAGTTGCAGTTGCAAAAGTTCACAATGAACAAATACATTGAGTTAAATCTATGCAAGTCAAATTTCAAGACTCGATCAAGTTCATAGGTAGTTACTAGGCTGTCAGCCCTGGGGCCTATACAAGCCCAGCCAAAAAGGTACCCTGGCTTTTGCCACCCAAGAAAATTATTTTTCTATGCCACTGTCGAGCAGAGCCACAGAGGTGATCCCCGGGGTGAATTTCCTATTTCCCATCCAATCATCAAGATTTTTCTTGAAGAGTGCTAACAAGGAGCTTTGTTTGATATAGATAGGTAGTTTATTCCAGAGTATGGGAAGTCTTTGGGACAGGAATCTATCCCTCCGGCATGTTCTGTTTATTGTGGTGACAAGGTTTAGGTCGCTAGAGAGTGTAGCTCAGAGGGATTGGGATTTCTTTAAGTGGACCATGTCCAACAGCTCTGGGTTTGACATAGCTGTGTATGTTAGGCAGAAATCACCTCTGAGTAGGCGATATGCGACGGAGTAAAGCTGGAGTTTTTTGAGACTATCTGCGTAGGGCATCTATTTGAGGCCGGTAATCCTCTTTGTGAGGTATTTCTGCAGCCTTTCCAGTTGTTGTAGCTGTCTTGTAAGGTACATACCAAAAGGGGCATTGTACTCTATAATGGGTCTAATGAGTGATGAGTAGAGGGGAACAATGACCTCTTTTTTTCTTGATGAGAAACCTTTTGTGATGAGGCGTGCCATGTAGTAGGATTTCCTGACTACTGTGGCGATGTGATTATGAAAGGAGAAACTACCACCTGTGTCCCAAGGTCTCTTATCACACTTTTTGTGTTGAGTATACTACCGCCTATGTTGTAGTTCATGGGTACAGAGTTTTTACCAAAAGGGATGACAGTGCACTTTTTGGTATTGAGCTTGAGGCCATGGCTTTGACACCAGGCATCTGTCTCAGTGAGGCCCTTTTGTAGGATGTCCACATCGTTGGGAGTTTCGATTATGGCTGCTAGTTTGCAGTCATCTGCAACTTCGTTAGCCAAAGACCTTCTGTGTTAGCCTGTACTTCAGAGAAGTAAATACCAAACAGGAGAGGACCCAGGACTGAACCCTGTGGTACTCCACTTGTCACTGGTCTGAAGTCGGATTTGGAGTCTGCTACTTTCACAGTGTGGGTTCTGTCAGTGAGGCAATTGGCAACCCATCTTGTGACATAGGAATTTATACCTAGTTTAGTGAGTTTGTCTATAATTCCAGAGTGTGGGATGGTGTTGAAAGCCTTGGCAAGATCTAGATAGGCTGTGTGAACCACCTTACCCTTGTCTTCGGCTTTGGTGACTGTATCAGGTTTAGGAGACCTGATCTGCCTTTTACAAACCCGAACTGGGTAAGGGGTCCAGAGTTTGGAGATTACCAGTGTCTTTGTTTATAAGTTCCATGATGATACATTCCATGGCATGCATTAGTGGTTCTGTTTTGTAGTGCTGAATCTGCTGGAAGGATATCCCCACCCCCACTTACTCATGCACACTCATAGGCCTTTTACTGCTGAAGGTGAAGCTGCATTAACACTTCAGCATATTTTACTCTTATCAGTGTAATATATCCCTGGAAAGACATTGAAAAGCCCATAACTAATTTGCTATGACTTGAGTCAAGTGTTTATAGTTCAGACACCTTTTCTTTGTATCCATGAACATTCTACCTCATTGATTGTTTATGGTGGTAAACTATCAGGGGGTTCTTCCCATTCCATTCGCTTTGCTCACTCTGCTCCCCTGCCCATCTACCCCCAGCACATGTACTCATATCCTAAGTAAACCACACCCCCTCATTCTTATGATCCACTTATATACAACTCTACCTTTTCCACACCCACATTTCATTCACACCTTACTTTATCTTGTATTTAACCAAACTTATCTGCTTTCCCTTACATCCATCACCTTGAATTCTCATCTCTCCTACTATAATTCCTTTGCATCTTACTCTACTTTACCATCACAATATAGTCACTACCTCAGACTATCTTACATTAACTCCCGGCTTACCACCATGTCTTCTACTATACACACAGACTAACATTGTACCATAATTTTACTACTGACCACTCGCATCTCCCCCACCCCTCCTTATCACAAACCACAAGGAAAAACACCTAACCACATTGTCAAAGCCCACCCTGAAGTCAAAACCTTTTCAACCTTGCCTTCAGCTGCAGACATATCACAAGATAACATAATCTCTATTTACACCTATTACATTCAAATGCGTAAGTACGCCGCGGTGGTACGGCGGTAGTGTTGTTACCTCACAGCAAGAGGTTCTCCCATTTGATTCTCGGCTTGGCTTGGGAGTGCCTTCTGTGTGGAGTCTGCATGTCCTCCCCGCGGTTGGGTAGCATTCGAAAGACATGCGTACGTAAATGGTCATGCCTTTGTTGAAGGTTGAGCGTCGAGCTGACACCTCAGCATTTGGTAAAAATCTACTACCAGTCATTAGCGGACCGGAGTTCCGCTGTGGCGACCCCTTACCGGGAAAAAGCCGAAAGACAAACAACATTCAAACACGTAAGTACCACTTTTACTTTTCTTTAAACCCACTATCACAGTTGACACGCTCCTTCTAACTTGCCTAGCTTCTTTACTTGTTCATCCTCACTGCAGCTATATCGTCGCATACCCCCACACACCATTACACATCAACAACCTCCTCTAACCCTCTCCCTAATAAACAACAGAGCTTCTCGCATATCTCCTCAGCTTTTCCCCTATACCCTTCCAGATTATTCAAGCCACAAATTGACGACCTCACTTTCTATGAAACCACACTTGACACTAGTATCATCACCTAGGAATAAAAAACACTTCCCATGGTACTCATTCCTCATTATCTATCTACTCAAATGTGGAAACATGCATCCTAACCCAGGCCCACCCTCTAATCATAACCACAAGAGTATCCCCAAAGACTTAAACATACATACACTGAACCCTAGAAGTATATGTAATAAAATAGCCTCACCGCATGCCTGGATTAATCCGAGTAATCCTGACATACTAGCTCTTATCGAAACATGGGTACACCCCAATGTAAAAGACTCAGAAATAATACCTCCAAACTTTGCAATAACCAGAGGAGGGAATAGCACTTCTATATCCATCTACACTCAGTATCACTCCCTATACCAGTAATATACCCATCTTTTCCATTGCTGAGTTGCTAATCTCTTGTTTGAACCTCTACATATGAAAAAGAATTTGCATAATAGTAATGTATATCCCACCAGGTAACAATATCCCAATGTTGGAAAATATTTTATCCTGGGCATCCCAAATAATAATAACTTGCAAAAATAATCTTAGGAGCCGTAAATATTTATTGGCAAACCATAGCTTCCAACTCCCCCACAAATAATATAAATCTGTATGTTTTTTCTCAGTTTATCAATACTCCCTACAGATACAGTAAAGATCTTGCCTGCCAATTCACTCTAGACTGGATCCTAGTATCCAATCCTGCCAGTTACCCCTCTTCCACTGTGTAACTCCTTGAGTGATCATCTGCCAGCTTATTCCCTTAGAACAAACTCCTAACAACTAAGAGTGCACACTGTAAAATCAGTTAGGAACTCAACTATTTTTGGGAGCATAAATTCAGCAATCTTCTGCATGAAATAGACTGGACACCCCTTAAACAACTACCCTTAATGATGCTGTACGATACTTTAATAACACCTTCCTTCACATACTTAATACCCCAGCTCCCATTTGTATGAAAATAATCAAAAAGAACTCTGCACCATGGCTCTCTGAAGAATGTAAACACCTGATGAAGCAAAGGGACCTAGTCTGGTTAACCTGGAAACAAAAAAAAATCATGTTAATTTCAAAACACTACATAACAAAGTGACAAAACTAATCAACAGAGATAAGAAGTCGTATTATTCCTAGCTTCAATTGCAGCATAAAGTCAACCCCAGTAAATTTTGGTAGTCCATATCTTCTCTGCTAAACCCTGGAACAAATGGAGAGCACACCCTGTGATGCATCTCCATCACAAATAGCAGATAACTTTAACAAGCACTTCCTAAAATCAATGTCAGACCTACTAAGACCCCTAATGCTGGACCCCCCCACCCTTCAACCTATTCAGACAATAATGCCAGACCATGAACTACTTCTATACCTGTAATTAATAACCTCCCTAGTCAACATAATGTCATACATACGCCATTCTCATTTCAGCCCATACCCACTGACACCATTAAGAAACTGCTGCAAAAACTAAAACCCTGCTGTACCTCAGCTGATAATCTTCCACCACACTACCTCTAACTGGCTGCTAACTCAATTGGCTACCCAGTCAGTATCCTTATAAATAGGTGTGTTTCCATATGGTAGGTACTTCTGATTTGAATAAAGTCTCACATCACCCTCATCCACAAAGGAGGCAACTCTTTATCCATCTAGTTTCCGTCTATATCTGTCTAGTCACCCGTATACAAAATTCTTGAGAGAGGTATCCATCAGCAGCAGGTAATGCAATATCTATCGCAAAACAATCTTTTAACCAAAACCCAACATGGCTTCCAACCTAGCCACAGTACAGCTACAGCCCTGTTATCTTTTACAGACACCATGAACAAGGCCAGCGATGCAGGATGCTATAAAGTCTCAGTATTCCTTGATCTCTCCAAGACTTTTGACACAGTGTCTCACCCCTTATTGTTGAACACACTGTCTCACTTAGGTTTCTCAGATAATGCAGTAAAATGGTTTCGGAGCTACCTCAAGGATCATAAATAAGCAGTGAAATGGTCCAATGAACTCTTACCTTTTCTCCACAACCCTACTGGAGTCCCTCAAGTCTCCATCCTAGGACCCCTACTCTTCAGCATTTTCACAAACAGCCTCCACACTGCTTATTACCCTGGGACCCTCATTCAATACGCTGATGATTCCACCATAATCTGTACTGCTCAATCACTACCAGAATTACTTTCAAAAACTCAGCAGTCCTTTACTGCAGTTGAATCCTGGCTAAGAAATGCCCAACTCTTTTTTTAATCCAAAGAAGATAAAACTAGTGCTCTTTCATCCCAAAAACACCTCCCCTGTTACTGATCATTTTAACATCCTTGCATCTGACAACACTGTCATAGAAATAGTGCAGGAAACCAAACTTCTTGGAGTTGTCATTAACAGTAAACTTTCATTCAACCCCCATATACAGCAAAATATAAAGAAAACTCATCAAAAACTGGGACTCATGTAGAAACAAGCATTTCTTTACTGCAGCAACCAAAACTACCCTTGCAAAAACATTTTTACTTCCCTCACTTCTTTATGGTACCCTTATACTAACTAACTTACCAATCTTCTACCCTAAACAAGATAGAACAGTGCTACAACAAAGTAGAAAATTGGCCACAATCTCTAAATATCACACACACCACTGTATACCACTCCTAGAATTAAACTGGCTTGAACTCCCCAACTAACCTGCCTTTATTCAGCTATCCACCTTGCACAGCCTTATTTTCAAGCCTACTGCCTGTCCTGCACTAGCCAATATAGTCAAACCTTACACACCAAATTGATCTCTACGATCAGAAGATAGAAGTCTGTTAGCTGTCTCACAACCCACAAGAAAATCAGGTCACTCTCTGTATTCGTACTCTGCTTTTGGAATTCACTACCTCTAGCTACCAGGTCTATGTCTGGCCTAACCCAATTCAAAGCCTCTTTAAAAAATCATCTAAAAAATACATGGCTCTGCTCCTGTGTAAAGCCTGCCTAATGCTCAGCTCTTCCTCTTCTTCTACATTAGCCTCATCCTCCTCTTCTGTCACATTTCAATCCCTCACAGTCTGCAAGATCCTAAGGCTCTTCTAACTTTGTTCTTTCAACTTACTTTTGTATAGTATTTCTAATGTCATTTGTATTGTATTGGATTATACTGTATTTGTATTGTACTGTATGTGGAGCTTTTCTCCCCGGGCCTCTGCTGAAATTGGGTTCTGTAGACCTAGTCAGACCACCCTGGTAAACAGATGTGAAATAAGTAAATAAAAACTGCTTTCTAAGCCAGTACTTGTATGCAAGAAGAGTACAATTTTAAATCTATGTGGAATAAGTAATATTTCTTTGTGTAAACCCATTAGTAACAAACCTAAAGGGACTTTCAGATATTTTTTTGTGAATATTGTACGTTTGTGGGTAATTGTCCTCATATATTTATCACATCTGGATAATGATTATTGTGCTAATATTAGTTTTAATTGTAATTCTGGTAACTAAGTATATGTTGCCAGATGTTATTCCTCTGAGAACTTCTATATGAGTAAAACCACATGGAAGCTGTCAGAGAATGCATGAACATTTATACAAAATAAAGACAAAAGATAATTTGGTGCTTTATTTAAATAGTCTGTTATATGTGAAAAGTTTTAAGAATTTTTTTTGTGTGTAACAAGTACAGGAAGACTTTTGAAAAGGCTATTTAAATGTACTGGAACTTGAAAGTTGAGTTGGCTACTGAGTTTTAATGCAGAGAAACATAAAACATACCATCAATTTTGAATCATTTGTGCATTTTAGACATTCGTAGTGGAGTATTTTTAAATATGTGCATATAGTTTTAAATGACTAATTAGAGTCAAATATGTTGTATTTATAGTGGTATAAATAATAAGAAAGATTAGTTCTGATGAAGTTCTTGTTAATGTTTGGGACAAATGAGCTTAGCAGCTAATAAAAAGGGATTGCTGCTATTGGTTCTGATGGTTAGGTTTTGTTTTAGTTTAGAAAAGTTTTTTCCATATGGCTTGTGTATGTATGTGGGTCATTGGAAAGCTAGAGATGTTCTCTTATGATGTTAGGTAGTATAAATAAGTAATTAAGAACTTGTTGTTTTTCATAGATATAGTAGGTGATTTTATATACTGAGGTAGAAAAAAGGTAGTCTGCCTTTATATGTTAAGACAGAAGAAGGGAGTATATATTTCTGTAGAAGCAATCATCCAATTTGTTGAGTTTTTCAAATCAGTTTTTCTTCCTGCAATCTCTTTTTTTTTACTACTAGTAAAAAGTCCATTTTGTTCAAAGTCAGGATTGTTTTCAGTGATATTCCTTAAGTAAATCTACTTTATTTCTAATACTTTGAATGGGCACATGACTAATGTCTTTGTGTGACTGACTGATGTATGGATTTGGGAATCTGGGGAAGGGCGGAGGCAATTATAGCATTGGGAGTTAGTAATGTGGGGTTGTTTGATGGCGATCCAAGGTTACAATTTATGTGCCAGGCTATAAAACAGGCTAAGTAGATGTTGTCTGGAGTTTTCTTGTCCTTTTACTTGGAAAAGGGGCCAAAGAGATGAGGCAGAATTATAAGTCTATAGTGTAGTTGGTTCTTAAAGGGAGCCTGTAGTGGATTTTCAAGATTACATTTACCAGTTTTAGTTTTAGTGTTAGGTGTGAGTTTAAATGGTTTGCTGGGGTAGGAACAGGCTACATTGCATTAAGGAGCTTGTTAACTGGACAGGATTATAGTGGGTGAGGTAAGTAGGTGCCTTTATATCTGTATTTTTGAGCTGGACAGCATGATAAGCATTCGCTGTTGATAGTTTTACACCATCTGGTTTACAGATCAGAGTGGTGTAAAGTGGAAACGAAAGAAGTAATTTCATAGCATAATGATGTGTAGAACTGGAGGGTGTAGGATGGTTTCTGAGAAGATATATAGTGTGTGTGTGTGTGTGTGTGTGTGTGTGTGTGTGTGTGTGTGTGTGTGTGTGTGTGTGTGTGTGTGTGCAAGTGTTGAGAAGTAAGAGTTGGAAGGGAGATTTGTGACAAGAGTGGGGGGGGTTGAAGATTAGGGTTGAGGAGTATTTGTAAAGTGTGTTAGGAGGTTTGAGCTGGGTGAGGAAGGAAGATGTAGTTACAGACAGAGGAGAAAGAGTTTGAGAGGGAATGAGGTTGGATCGGAGGTTGTGAGTTGGGTGTGTGAAGAGGAGAGGTGCTGAGTACAATTTTAGAGGGAGGAGGTTTTGGGGTCCTAGAATGAGAGATTGTCTCTTGTGGTAGAGGATGGAGTTCCGGTGAGGTGTAATTTATAGTGGAAATGGTGTGTGTGTGCGTGCGTGCGTGTGTGCGTGTGTGTGTGTGTGTGTGTGTGTGTGTGTGTGTGTGTGTGTGTGTGTGTGTGTGTGTGTGTGAGGGTACAGCAGTGGAGTGAAGTAGCAATGAATGGCCTTTCTTCAGCTATCCTTTTGTACTTCACTGCAGGAAAAAGTCTGTAGAAGGTAAGTTCCTACAATCCTGGTAAGATTGAGAAGCAACCAAAATGGACTCAGCTTCCTTCTTTATAGGAAGGAAATTGGGTTGTAAAGTGAAAATGAAAGAGATGATGACAGTAAAATGGAGACAACAGCTTCCCTAAGCTAATGCAGAGATGTTGTGGGGGGGGGGGTTAACTATCTAACAAAATCTTGGAGTGTAGCCTAAAGGAGTTAATAAAAAGATGATGATGTCCCACTCACCAGGCTAGACAAGGAGAAGGTTACTGTTAGCTGACTGTCAGGTGCCAGGATCCGCCACATAACCCACACACTCAGGTCACTCCACACCAAGTACAAATGTGACTCTGTCATTGTCCATGTTGGTGTGAATGACCTGAGACGTACCTCCCTGGACTACATGAAAAGAGACATGGAAGAGCTCTCCGATCTAGTAGCCTAAGCAGGTATGACCTTAGCCCTGAGTAGCATTCTGCCATCGCCCAGAATGATATCGCAGTACAAGGACAAAATGATTGACTTCAACAATTGGTTAAGCTTCTGGTGTCATTCTAAGGGGATCCAGTATCTGTCTGCTTAGGATGAAATGGTCGACAGACTGCGATGCTTTGCCATAGATGGCCTGCACCTGTCGCCCCTGGGATTCCGGATACTGGCTAAGGCTCTTGCCGCCCCTATAGTGCCTTTTTTAGGAAGGGTTCAAATAACAATTCACCACCATAACAGGAACAGGAAAATAAAAACTGAAGGTAATGCTACTCAGTGCTAGAAGTCTAAATCTCAAAATGCACTCCCTCGAGGCACTCCTTAAAATGGAGAACATCGGTATCTGTGCAGTGACTGAGACCTGGTTCAAGGCTCCATAGAGCAGCCTTGCACTACCAGGCCATAACTCATACCACACTTTTCGGCCATGTAACCTGGACAGAAACACCAAAGGCGTAGGTGTGTCCATATTCATTAAGGATATCCACATAGTTGCTCAGCATAATGCATCCGAGGTTATCCAAGTGCGATTAACTCTGGGCAAAACTGCAATCCAAATTGTAGCTTGCTACAGATCCCCCACCATGCCCCAGGATTCCCACTCCTCTTTTCTTGATGTACTGGAAAATATTAGGGTTCAGCCAAACACCCTAATAATGGGCGACTTCAACTACCCCACCATTAATTGGGAAAACTGCTCGTGTACCAACTCAGCACTTTCTGGAATTCATAGACTCCAATGCCCTAGATCAACTTATCCACAACCCCACCAGGGGCAACAGTATCCTAGACCTAGTCATTACCAACATGAGTGACCAGTGTTCACACCTGAAGTCAACTCCTCGTTGGTCCGATCTGACCATAAGCTTATCACCCTTGATATCCACATCCCGCCCCCACCCCCCATTAAGGAAACCACAGTAAAAAATTTCTCCAAAGCCAACTTCATGCTTCTTAAGACAGAAGTGGTGAACTTCATGACACCCATGCAGATGGACAGTACAGTTACAACTGCTGAATCCTACACAAATGCACTCTATAAGCACTTACATGAGTGCATGGATCGTGCTATCCCAAACAGAACCAAGACGCTATCCTCCAAAAAAAGGAAGCCAATCTGGTGGTCCCCTACCTTAAACAAACTGTACAACAGAAGGAAGAAACTGTTGCAAAAGAGAGTAAAATCCCATAAGTGGAGGAGCTCCCTGGTCAGCCTCAGTAAGAAGCTGAGATCCCTTGTAAGATCCTCCAAAGCTAGCGACGAAAACAAAATTGCCACTAAGTCCAAGGACAACCACAAAGCATTCTATAGCTATGTCAAGAATCTAGATGGCAACACCCAGATCTGCTCTGAGTTACAACACAGAGGCACAAAAATTACAGAACCAACTGATATTGCCAACATCCTGGCAGATCGGGTCAGTGCTAACTTTACACCCCTCTCACCCCCTAAAGGGCCCATATCTATACAGGAAGAATGCAGAGTTCCTGTAATCACAACTACACAGGTGAAAGCTGCACTCTCTAAAGCCAAAAACACAGCATCCATGGGACCGGACAACATCCCAGGCTGCGTTTTACACGAACTTCAGAACGAACTGGCTCCCCACTTAAGCACCATGTTCAGTAATAGCCTTGCATCAGGCTTTGTGCCCACTGAATGGCGCACAGCAACAGTTATCCCACTCCACAAAGGGGGAGCCACCACTGATCCTGGGAACTATCGACCTATTAACCTGACGAGCCTGGTCTGCAAGGCAATGGAACGTATCATCATGGAACTTTTAAACAAAGACCTTGGTAACCTCCAAACTCTGGATCCCACCCAGTTCGGGTTTGTGAAAGGCAGATCATACCTTCTGAACCTGATCAACTTCTTTGAGGTAGTCACCAAAGCTGTGGATGAGGGTAGGGTGGTTCACACAGCCTATCTTGACCTTGCCAAGGCTTTCGACACCATCCCCCATTCTGGAATTATAGCTAACCTCACTAAACTAGATATAAATCCCTACGTCACAAGATGGGTTGCCAACTGGCTCACTAACAGAACCCATACTGTAATAGTTGTAAACTCCAAATATGACCTCAAGGCAGTGACAAGTGGAGTGCCACAGGTTTCCGTCCTGGGACCTCTCCTGTTTGGTATCTACTTCTCTGCCTCTGCTGACGAAGTTCACAGATGACTGCAAACTAGGAGCCGTAGTCAAGTCCCCAAATGATGTGGACATCCTACAGAAGGGCCTCACTGAGACAGATGCCTGGTGTCAGAGCCATGGCCTCAAGCTCAATGCCAAAAAGTGCATTGTCATCCCCTTTGGTAAAAACTCTGTACCCATGAACTACCACATAGGCAGCAATCTACTTAACACCGAATGCGTGATAAGAGACCTTGGGACCCAGGTGGACAGTAGTCTCTCCTTTGATAGTTACATCGCCACAGTAGTCAAAGTCCTTCTACATTGCACACCTCATCATAAAAGAGTTCTCATCCAGGAAAAAAGAGGTCATTGTTCCCCTCTACTCGTCCCTCATTAGACCCATTATAGAGTACAATGCCCCTTTTGGAATGTACCTCGCAAGACGTTTGCAGCAGCTGGAGAGGCCACAGAAGTACCTCACAAAGAGGATTACTGGCCTCAAACAAATGCCCTATACTGACCGCCTCAAAAAACTCCAGCTTTACTCTGTAGCATATCGCCTACTCCAAAGTGATCTCTGCCTAACATATAAGGCTATGTCAAACCCAGAGCTGTTGGACATACTACACCTAAAGAAATCCCAATCCCTCCAAGCTACGCGCTCTAGGGACCTAAACCTTGTCACCACAATAAACAGGACACACTGGAGGGATAGATTCCTGTTCCAGAGACTTCCTATACTCTGGAACAAGCTACCCATCTATGTCAAGCAAATTTCTTCATTAGCACTCTTCAAGAAAAATCTTGATGAGTGGATGGGAAATAGGAAATGCACCCCAGGGATCACTTCTGTGTCTCTGTTGGACAGTGGCACAGGAAAATAACTTTCTTGGGTGGCGTAAGCTATGGTATCTTGCTGGCTAGGCTTACGTAGGCCCTTGGGCTGATAGCCTAGTACCTACCAATGAACCTATGATGCTAAAGGTCTTCTTAGCAGCATGGATTAAAGCACAGGCCAATTATCCATGACGCCATTGCATTCAGAAAAACAATCTTGTTAATCCAAGTAAAGAATTTGAGAATAGATTTTCTCCAAACTCACTTGCTGACAGTTTCTCTCCTTGGTGACTCTTTACAGTTACTTACGAAGAAAGTGTAACAGTGCTAAGACCTTTAGCATCATTTAATATTTACTGTGGGCCGGATTTACGAAAGCTTGCACGGAGTTGTAGAGTAGAGTAAGATGTCAAACAGGCAATATGTCTGCCGTGCGATCCAGGGACAGCCGGCAGGGGTGTTCATGAGAGCTGCTAAAGCTACTCTTGCACGGACAGTGTTATGGTATGCAAATTACCTCATTAGCTGCTGAAAGCTATGCAAATGAAGTAAATTTGCAATCCAGGAAACACTAACCTGTCCGTGGAAGATTAGTGTTATCTGCAGAAATGTACTCCGTTGGTAACTGAGTACAGTTCTGCAAATAGCTAAATGGCGCTATGACCGCTCCAAATAAATGCATACAGTTGAGGAAGCATGCCAGTGGCCAAATATAAGGCCACTGGCATTTATAAATGTTTAAAATTATTAAAATCAAACTTTTTTCCCCCCTATCTCCGATGTTTAAGCATAGTGCAGCACTGCGCAAAAGTGCGGCGCTTTAAAAACAAGAAAGTATTTTAAAAATAGCCAAAAATAGCCATTTTCACTAAAAAGCTTATCCTACGATGCAGGTGAATGGCAGTCTGAAGACAACATGGCCACTTAGTACTGGTTGCTAAGAGGGGGGAAGCTCAGTGTGAGAGATGTAACCATGCATTAGTAGGCAATCCCATGCAAATGAGGATAAGGATAGTGAATCCCAATTTTCCCCAGCATGTGATCCATGTTCCAAGAGTGTAAGTGTAGGAGTAGGTGAGTAGTAGAGTAGAATATAGGTGACATCATGAGGGGGTATGTCAGAAAGGCTGTAAGCTAATTGGGGCACAGTGTCTTGTGTTTGCCCTGAGTTGCTCAGGATTGCAAGAGGCGTGTCTACAGTTGTCCTGTTTGAAAACCAGAAACCAAAGGTGCACACTGTGAAAATATCTGAAATTTCTTGCAAACATGCCCACAGCGTGTGCGCATGTTTGTGCGGCGCTGCCCCAGGCGGAAACAGAAATGGAAAAGGAAGGAAAAGAAGTAGTAGGAAGTTCACCAAGGAGAACTAGCAGAGCTGCCAGGTGAAAAATATCAGAATCAGCCAGTTACACAGGCAGCAGACTAGCCCAGCCCAGCACTTTAAAACTCTGCAAACATCATTCTCCCGTTTTTTCCCAAGAACTCTGCAACACTGCAGTATACAAAGAGGAAAAGCTTAAAAAGCTTAAGTCAGACAAAATGTTAGGGGCTGCACTTGCTATCATAAACCAACATGTGCAAGGTGCTGAGGGTGGTTATATTGTGAATGCTGCTGAGCAACCCACAGTGAGGAGACTGAGAAGAGTGTACAGACCCAGGGTAACCTACCAGGGGCTACATGAGCTGGAGCTAGTGGAGCACTATAGGGTGGGCAGAGACCTCCTGCAGCGGCTGTGCCGGCCACGCCTCACACACAGAACCAACAGAGGGTAACCCATCCCAGTGGATACCAAGCTATGTGTTGGCCTAAGAATACTAGCTACAGGTACCTTCCAGAGACCAACTGGTGATATGATGGGGATTTCACAGGCATCAACATCCAGGGTACTGCACCAGTTTCTGGAAGCCATGTCAGCGCATGTTGGTGACCATGTATATTTTCCCAATTCCTGTGAGGCATTGGCCAGCAACATGCATCCTTTCCACCAAATAGCAGAGTACCCTGAGGTAGTGGGAGCAGTAGACTGCAGCACATACACATCAAAGCACCACCAGGTGAGCAGGGTAGGGTCTACATCAACCACAAGGGCTTCTCCTCCATCAACTGCCAGGTCGTGTGCGATGTCTGGGGCATAATAATGAATGTGTGTGCTGGCTGCCCTGGAAGCTATCACTATTCCCACATCTGGCATCTGGTGCAGCTGTACCAGAGATTTGCCAATGGGGACATCCCACATGGTCACCTAGTGGGGGATGCTGGATACGCACTGGAGCCGTGGCTGATGACACCCATCAGAAATGGACACACACCCGAACAAGAACTCCATAATGAGGCACATGCACAAACAAGAAACATAACTGAGCGTGTGTTTGGGATGCTCAAGCCACGGTTCCGGTGCCTGGACACATCTGGGGAGCCTTGCAGTACTTACCAACTACATGTACCCAAATTGTCATGGTATGTGCCATGCTACACAATATGATCCTGTGGAAACAGCTGCAGCAGGAACAGCATGAGGCAGGGCCAAACAGCCCCCCACCATTGCCAAGGCCTGCACAGGCATAGCGTGACTCTGAGGAACAACCTGAGCCTGCCCCAGTAGGCAAAAGGAGGCATGCCCAGTATGCCCTGGCCTTGGCAAAGAGGCAACGCATAGCACATACACTGACTCAGTAGGAACCCTGGAAATGACACCTCTCTCTGACTCTCCCATACAGTAAAAGGGATGCCTAACTTGACACTACCAGTTTTCAAATGTGTATAGGGAGTGTACTATGTGCATCCAACATAGGCAGCCCTGCAGCACTACCTGAGGCATGAGTGCCCTATTTTAAGCAATATAAAGTACTGCTAAGCACATTTAACAGTATTGAGCATATTTAAATAAATTGCGCATAACTGTGCACCGTGCTAACCAGCGCAACGTCAGGCAAAGTTGGGCAACATTGGGCAAAGTAGGGCATAGTCGAGCAAAGTTGGGTAAACACACTCACACCTGCTTTACTGTTCCTTAACCAGTCAGGTCTGCCTAGCAGGAAAATTAAAAAGCAGTGACAGGGCTCGAACTCAGGATACTGTGCATTATAGTCACAGTACTGAACCACTAAGCCATGACAGCATTTTACTGGCACAGACACAACTTAAGTCACTCACACATACCAGTAGTGGGGGTCACATACCTAACGGTCACAGCCAGCACGACAGTTGTAGACGAACACAAACAATTGCTGTATCATGCCCTCTGAAGAGGCATATGAGTAACCTCCCCCCTGGCCTATGCAGACAGATAACAGCAGAACAGGCAGTGTGGTGTGGGTTGGGTAGGCTATGAAGTCACAAGCTAATATGCGTGTAATTGGAAGCTAAGGTCTGTAGTACAGTAGAATGCCTCAAGCCAGTATGAAAGGCAACAGTACAGACTGAAATGGAGTACCTGACATAGCAGTGCAGGCCTAGCAAATGTGTATAAGTGTCAGGTGTACCCCTCATCCTATGTACACCCAAAGTAACAATCAGGTGTGCCCCCCGGGTAGAAATGTTCAAATAATAGCTGTCCTCCCTGTATGTAGAAATGTTGATAAGTCTCTGCAAATTGACTCATGGAAGCCCTGCAGGCACAGCGTGCTTCCTGTCGATGTACAACACAAAGGTGTGCCCTGAAGTAAAAACCAGCTTGATTTTTCACACACGTATAGTATATATGCCCATAGTGGGCATGCTCACACACACAAACAAATTTAGCAATTTTCAGTCAGCAATATACTGAAAGGACATACTGGGCATGCTCACACACTTGGCCCATGTCTGAGTACAGCAGTGGGCCACACATATCTGGCAGTTGCAGTTCTTACTCCAGACACTTGTCACTATTCACCAATCCTGCCTTGCGCACACAGTGATATGAAAACAGATCCATATAATATATTGGACCCCTGTCATAATCAAACTATGTACTACAAGTACTTGTTGTTCAAAGAAAGTGAAAATCCAAAGAAGATCAACAAATCTCCAGTCAGTATCATCAAGAAACAATGAGCACTCCTAACATTATCCAAGCCATGTTCTGGCAAAAATACTGCCAAAGAGTCACAGAGAACCATGAAGCTTTCTTTCGTTATGTCATAAATATCAATGTAAACTCATATATGTTCCGAGTCAGTGCAAAGTGTAAATGAATACATGTACATCACTGACATTGCCAACATCTTGTCAGACAGGTTCCTACATATTTACCCTCCTCTCACTGACAAAAGGGCCCATTGCCATACCTGGAGATTGTGAAAACCCATAAATCACATGTACAATGGTTAAACAGCTCTATCCAAACCTAAAAACACGGCGTCTATGGGATGACATGGTTTCCCTGGCTGTGTCGTATGTGAACTCCAAAACAAACAGACCCTGCACCTGAACAGTCTGTTGAGATTCACCCTCTGTACAGGATATGAAACTGTTGAATGGGTTACAGCAACGTTTGGCACACTGCACAAGTGTTGGTGCACAACAGACCATGGGAACTATTGTCTTATAAGCCTGATCTGCAAGGCCATGGAGTCCATCATTATGGAACACATAAACAGAGCTATTGGGAGCATACAAACACCCAAACCCTACCCATTTTGGTTTGGTCAGGGGCAGATCATGGTTCCTAAACCTGCTAGACAGTTTTCAAGGCAGTCACCCAGGACATACATCAATGAAATGAGTTCCACATGGCCTACATAGACCTTGAAAAGCCCTTTTCCAACATCCTACACACGTCATATCCACAAAATCAACCACCTGTGCATAAACACGTATGTCATCTGATGGATTGCCAACTGGGGCACAGATGGATCCCACAAGGTAAGAATTGTGGTCTCCTGTTCAAGCTGGTAACAACTGCTGTCCCCTATGGCTCAGTCCTGGGACCCCTCCTGTCTGGTATATACTTTTCAGAAATACAGTCAAACACACGAGGGCTGTGTTTAGCAAAGCTTGTGGATGACTGCAAAAAGGTTGTCATAATCAATGTTTGGGACAACAGAGACATCCTTAAAAAGGGTCTCAGTCAGACAGATGTGGTGTCAAAATTATGGCCTTCAGCTACAGTCATACAAATACCACATAGGTGCCAACACCCTAAATATGGAAATAATAATAAGGGATCTATAGACACATGTGGATAGTCATCTCAACTTCCAGAAACACATTCACAAAGTGGTTAGAAAATCATGCTATGTGTTCCCACAAATTGCCAAGGTCTTTGCATATAGGTCAAAGGAGGTTCCCTCTACTCATCAGACCCATCAGAGAGTATCACGGCACACTTGCGATTAATCTGACTAGGCACCTTCAGCAGCTGGAAAGACCACTGACGTACCTCAACAAGAGGATTACTGGCCTCAAATAGTTGCCCCATGCAACAACACTGAATTTAACTCAATCTGTACTCTGTTGCATACTGTCTACTCAGGCGATCTCTGCCCAACAGATAGGTCCATGTCCAATGCAGAACTGATATACATGCGCTATCTGAAGTAAACCCAAGCTCACTGTGCCACATGCTCTAGGGATATCATCATCACAACAATAAATAGAACATGTTGGAGGGATACATTACTAACTCACAGACTTCCCTTGCTTTGGAACAGGCTCCCAACCTACATTAAGCTGAGTCCCTAACTGACACTCTTCCAGAGGAGCCTTGATGAGTGTATGTGAAACTGAACTGTCACACCATGGATCACTTCATCAGCTCTACTACACAGAGGCCTAGGGAACTAACCCCATGTGTGGTGATAGCTGCACACTCTGGTGATACTAATATATGTCTTCAGGCAGATAGCCTATTACCTACCTATGTACATATATATATATATATATATATATATATATATATATATATATATATATATATATATATGTATATGTATATATAGGGGAACACAGTATAATAAGCCAAAGATTGATGGGCAGAGATGAGGGTGACCATGACAGGGAGCCATCCAGGACTATCCCACCCAGCACACATCCCAATGGCACAAAATACATGAGGTGCACATCTCACCCACTGTACATAAGAGCTACCAGTATCTGTAAGCATTACAGTGTATGTGGTCCATGTGCCTGCTGTACAATGAAGTACACATCTACTATCTGTAGACATGTACCTGTCACATAGGTTCATAGGTATGTAGTAGACTATCTTCACGAAGGCATATATTAGCCTAGGCAAGTTGTGCAGCTTTCACCACCCCATTGGGTAGTCTCCCAAGCCCTAGTTCTAATAGTTAGTACCCTAAGCCCCTTTCTTGTGGGGCTGCTGATGTGATGCCTGGTGTGAATTTTCTGTTTCCCATCCTCTCATCAAGGTTCTTATTGAAGAGTGTCAGCGAGGGGCTCTGTCTGATGTACATTTGGACTCTGTTCCACAGTAAGGCAAGTGTCTGGGATGGTACTCTATCCCACTAGCATGTTGTATTCATTGTTGTGATGAGGTTCATATCCCTGGAGTGTGTAGTGCGACTCAATTTTGTTATCCGTAGATGGAGCATGTTCAACAGTTATGTGTTGGACATGGCTCTGTATGTTAGGCAGAGTGTGCCTCTGAGTAGGTGGTACGCAATGGAGAACAGATTTAGTTTTACCAGTTGTGTTGCATAACACAACTGTTTGAGGTCAGTAATCCTCTTGCTACCTCTGTGGTCTCTACAGCTGCTGGATATGCTTAGTTGAGTACATCCAAAATGGTGCATTGTACTCAATGATGGGTCTGATGACTTAAGAGTAGAGGGCCGCCACTACCTCTTTTGATCCTGATGCAAACCCTTTAGGTGGGCCACATAGGATTTCCCAATCAACAATCACATTGGCAACATGGTTGTCAAAGGAAAGATGACTATCTACTTGTGTCCCCAGATCCCTTATTACCTTGTCAGTTTTAAGGGGTAACACCTATGTGGTAGTTTGTGGGTACTTTGTTGTCACCAAAGGGGATTACTATGCATTCTTCCACATCGAGCTTGAGGCCATGATTTTGACACCACACATCTGTCTCATAGAGTCCCTTCTGGAGAATATTTGTGTCATCCGGGGAATCTATTATGGCAAACACTTTACAGTCCCCAACAAACTTAGGTCAACCACAACCCTCCTGTGTTGGCATGTACTTTTGAGAAGTCTATACCAAACAGGAGGGACCCCAGGACTGAACCCTGGGGGACACCAGTTGTTACCAGTGTAGAGTCTGACATGTAGCCAGCAACTCTTAATTTGTGGGATCTATCTGTGAGCCAGTTTGCAATCTATCTTTGATGTATGGATTAATGCCCAGGTTGGTGAGTTCATCTATGATACCTGATTGGGGAATGGTGTCAAAGGCATTAGCGAGGTATAGGTAGGCTGTGTGGAGCTCCTTTTAATCATCTGTAGCCTGGGTATCTGCCTCAAAAAAATCCACCCAGTTCAGGAAGCGTGATCTGCATTTGACGAAGCCAAACTGGGTGTGCTCAACAGTGTGAAGGTTCCCAATGTCTTTGTTGTTGACTTCCATTATGATTGGCTCCATTGCCTTGCAGATCAGCGTCGTCAGGCTCATAGAGCGTGAATGCCAAGGGTCTTTTGTGGCCCCACCCCTGTGGAGTGGGAAGAACGTAGCTGTGCAACATTCTATGGGTACATATCCTGTAGAGAGCATGTAGAGAGAGGTGTAGGTATCCTTGATGAATATGGATACATCCCCATTCTATGTGCTATGATCCAGGTTCTGCTGCTGGAAGGTATGGAATGAGTAGTATCTTGGTAGTGCTGGTATGCTCTCTGGAGCCTTGAACTAGGTTTCTGTTACTGCACAGATATCAATATTCTCCATACTGAGAAGTGCCTCGATTGTGTTCATCTGGAGGCTGAGACTTCTGGCAATGAGTAGCATTTAGCTCACTTTGTGGTTATTTGTGTTGGTTACGGGGTTTGGTTTGTCCTGAGTGACCGGTGTTCCACACCTGAAGACGTCTCATTGGTCTGATCTGACCATAAGCTAATTACCCTACATATCCACATTCTGCTCCCAACCCCCATTAAGGAAACCATGTTAAAAACTTTCTCCAAAGCCAACTTCATGCTTCTTAAGACAGAAATGGTGAACTTCAGGACACCCATGCAGATGGACAATACAGTTATGACTACTGAATCCTACACAATTGCACTTTATAAGCACTTACATGAGTGTATGGATCGTGCTACCCCAAACAGAACCAAGACACTATTCTCCAAGAAAAGGAAGCTAATCTGGTGGTCCCCTGCCATAAACAAACTGCACAACACAAGGAAGAAACTGTTGCAAAAGATGGTAAAACCCATGAGTGGAGGAGCTCCCTGGTCAGCCTTAGTAAGAAGCTGTGATCCCTGATAAAATCCTCCAAAGCTAGTTACGAAAACAAAATCACCACTGATGCTAAAGACAACCACAAAGCATTTTATAGCTAGGTCAAGAATTACAATGGCAACACTCAGATTTTCTCTGAGTTACAGCACAATGGCACTAAATATACAGACCCAACTGATATTGCCAACATCCTGGAAGATAGGATCAATGCTAACTTTACCCTCCTCTCACCCATGAAAGAGCCCATCTGTATACCGGAAGAATGCAAAGTTGCTGTCATCATGGCTGCACAGGTAAAAACCACTCTCCAAAGCCAGGAACATAGCATCCATGGAACCAGATAACATCCCAGGCTGTGTTCTACACGAACTATAGAATGAACTGGTACCACACCCAAGTTCCATGTCAATCATAGCCTCACCTCAGGCTTTGTGCCTGCTGAATGGCGCACAGTGTTGAGCCTGGTCTGCAAGGCCATGGACCGTATCATCATGGAACTTATAAACAAAGACATTGGTGATCTCCAAACTCTGGACCACAACCATTTCGGGTTTGTAAAAGGCAGATCATGTCTCCTAAACCTGATAGACTTCTTTGAAGCAGTCACCAAAGCCGTAGACAAGGGTAAGGTGGTTCACGCAGCCTATCTAGATCTTGCCAAGGCTTTCAACACCATCCCTCACAATGGAATTATAGATAAACTCACTAAACTAGGTATAAATCCCTATATCACAAGATGGGTTGCCAACTGGCTCACTGACAGAACCCACACTGTGAAAATAGCAGACTGCAGATCCGACTTCAGATCAGTGACAAGTGGAGTACCACAAGGTTCAGTCCTGTGTCCTGTCCTGTTTGGTATCTACTTCCCTGAAATACAGGCTAACAGAGAAGGTCTTTGGCTAATGAAGTTCCCAGATGACTGCAAACTAGGAGCCATAATTGAAACTACTAACGATGTGGACATCCTACAAAAGGGCCAAACTGAGACAGATGCCTGGTGTCAAAGCCATGGCCTCAAACTCAATGCCAAAAAGTGCATTGTCATCCCCTTTGGTAAAAACTCTGTACCCATGAACTACAGCATAGGCGGTAGTATACTTAACACTGAAAGTGTGATAAGAGACCTTGGGACACAGGTGGTCAGTAGACTCTCCTTTGATAATCACATTGCCACAGTAGTCAGGAAATCCTTCTATGTGGCACACCTCATCACAAAAGGTTTCTCATGCAGAAAAAAAAGAGGTCATTGTTCCCCTCTACTCATCACTCATTAGATCCATTATAGAGTACAACCTTTTGGTATGTACCTCACAAGACATTTCCAACAACTGGAAAGCCCACAGAAATACCTCACAAAGAGGATTAGTGGCCTCAAATACATGCCCTACACAGACCGTCTCAAAACACTCAAGCTTTACTCTGTCGCATATCGCCTACTCGGAGGTGATCTCTGCCTAACATACAAAGCTATGTCAAACACAGAGCTATTGGACATGCTCCACTTAAAGAAATCCCAATCTCTCCGAGCTTCGGCCCCCAAAACCCGGACCGAAATACAAAAGGAGGGGGTGTATCCATTTTCATAAAGGATAACCACACCTCCAGGTTAGTGGCACAGCACGAGGCCTCGGAGACCATCCAAGTGCAACTAACAGTGGGCAAAGCTGCTTATCAGATCGTAGCCTGCTACAGATCACCTACCTTGTCTCAGGACCCTCACTCATCATTCCTGACAACAGTGGAAAATATAAAGGTCCTACCAAACACTATGATATTAGGAGATTTCAACTACCCAAACATTGACTGAGAGAATTACTCAAGTACAAACTCCTTTGCTCAATGCGTCCTAGAGTTTATAAACTCAAACTCCCTGGAACAGCTGGTCACCACCCCCACTAGAGGTGACAACATGCTGGACCTGAACATCACCAACATGAGGGATCAGTGTTCCACACCAGAGGTAAACCCCTCGCTGGTAAGATCAGATCATAAAGTAATCATGCTGGACATCCACATCCCGTCCCCACCCCCAGTCAAGGAAACCACTGTGAAAAACTTTTCAAAAGCAAACTTCACACTTCTCAAGACTGAAGTGGAAAGTTTCAAAGCCCCCTTGCTACAGGATAATGCTATCCAATCCTCAGAATCCTTTACAAGTGCATTATATGAGCATCTACAGGGATGCATGGATCGAGCCATCCCAAGTAAAACCAAGACTCACTACTCCAAAAAGAGGAAACCAGTTTGGTGGTCCTTGCCCATAAATAAGCTATACAACAGAAGGAGGAAACTACTACATGATAGAGCAAAATTCTAAAAAGGAAGGGCATCACTGATCATTATTAGCAAGAAACTACAATCGCTCATAAAATCATCCAAGGCCAGTTTCTAAAGAAAAATTGCCAAGGAATCTAAAGATAACCACACAGCCTTCTTTAGCTATATCAAACATTTAAGTGGCAACTCCCAGATATGCTTTGAGCTATTGTAAAATGGCAAAAAATACACTGGACCAACTGACATTGCCAACATTCTGGCGGACAAGTTTAGTGCAAACTTCACCCCCCACTCACCCTCAAAAGGGCCCGTGTCCATCCCAGAAGAATGCAGAGCCCCAGACATCACGGACATGCAGGTAAAAACAGCCCTCTCCAAATCTAAGAACACAACATCAATGGGACCGGATGGTGTCCCAGGCTGTGTCTTACACGAGTTCCAAAAGGAACTAAACCCTCACCTAAATTCACTGTTCAGACTCAGCCTTACCCCAGGCTATGCATCCAAAGAATGGTGTACAGCAACAATCATCCCACTCCACAAAGGTCATGCCAAAACAGAACCTGGGAACTATCGCCCTATAAGCCTGACCAGCCTGGTCTGCAAAGCTATGGAGTGAATTATCATGGAACTCATAAACCGAGACATTCGGAACCTCCAGACACTGGACCCTACCCAGTTCAGCTTTGTTAAAGGCAGATCCTGCCTCCTAAGCCTAGTTGACTTCTTTGAAACAGTTACCAAGGCCATAGATGAAGGGAAGGTAGTCCACACAGCCTACCTGGACCTCACTAAGGCCTTCAACACCATTCCCCACTCTGGCATCATAGACAAGCTTACCAGCTTGAACATTAACCCCTATGTCATGAGATGGGTGGCCAACTGGCTCATGGATAAAACACACATGGTCAGAGTTGTGTGTGCCATGTCCGACTCTAAACCAGTCACAAGTGGCATCCTACAGGTCTCGGTCCTGGGACCCCTCCTGTTCAGTATATACTTCTCTGAGGCACAGGCAAGCACGGGAGGACTATGGCTGACCAAGTTCACAGATGACTGCAAACTGGGGGCCATAATCGACTCTCCAGCTGACACAGACATCCTCCAGAAGGGTCTTACAGAGACAGATGCCTGGTGTCAGAACCATGGCCTCAAGCTGAATGCCAAAAAATGCATAGTCATTCCCTTTGGAAAAAGCTAAGTTCCCATGAATTACCATGTAAGTGGTAATCCACTAGGTATGGAAAATGTAATTAGGGACCTGGGGACCCAGGTAGATAGTAACCTCTCCTTTGATAATCACATTGCCAAAGTGGTTAGATATTCCTTCTATGTAGCCCACCTAATCACGGAAGAGTTCACCTCTAGATTAAGAGGGGTCATTGTGCCCCTCTACTCCTCACTCATTAGGCCCATAATAGAGTACAAAGCCCCATTTGGTATGTACCTTAATTGGCACATGCAACATCTGGTAAGACCACAGAAGTACCTCACCAAGAGGATCATGGGCCTCAAAGAGATGCCCCATGCAGCTCAACTAAAGAAACTCCAGCTCTACTCGTTTGCTTACTGCCTGCTAAGGCCATGTCCAACCTGGAATTAATGGACATGCTCCACCTCAAGAAAAACAAATCTTTTAGAGCCACACGCTCCAGTGAATTAAACCTCAGCAAAGCAATAAGCAGAACGTGCTGGTGGGATAGATTCCTGTCCCAGAGACTTCCCTCGCTGTGGAATAGAATCCCAGTTGATGTTAGGCAGAGCCCCTCGCAGTCTCTCTTCAAGAGAATCTTGATGAGTGGATGGGAAAT
The DNA here is from genome assembly GCF_019279795.1 of Protopterus annectens. Lineage (NCBI taxonomy): Eukaryota > Metazoa > Chordata > Ceratodontiformes > Protopteridae > Protopterus > Protopterus annectens. The sequence continues at coordinate 1,469,253,325 of NC_056732.1, read as the reverse complement.
TTACCCCTGGGATCACTTCAGTGGCCCTGCTAGACAGAGGCCCAGGAAACTAATTTAAAAGTGAGGCAAAAGCCAACACATTCTGGCTAGGCTTATAAATGCCCTTGGGCAGATAGCCTAGTATCTATGAACCTACATGGTCTAGGGACCTAAACCTTGTCATCACAATAAACAGAACATGCCGGAGGGATAGATTCCTGTCCCAGAGACTTTACATACTCCGGAATAAACTACCTATCTATATCAAACAAAGCTGCTCATTAGCACTCTTCAAGAAAAATCTTGATAATTGGATGGGAAATAGGAAATTCACCCTGGGGATCACTTCTGTGTCTCTGCTTGACAGTGGCACAGGAAAATAAATTTCTTGGTGGCAAAAGCTAGGGTACCTTTTTGGCTGGGCTTGTATAGGCCTCAAGGCCGATATCCTAGTACCTACCTATGAACCTTTGAGCCTTGCCTAAAAAAGGTAATATGGGGACAGCAAGAGCCTTGACCAGTATTCAGAAGCATAGGGGCGACAGGCACAAACCACCTGTAGCAAAGCAACAAGGCTTGTCTATCATGTCATCACAGGCAGACAGAGACTGGATCCCCTTTGAATGACAGCAGAAGCTTAGTCAATTGTTGAAGTTTATCATCTTTCTGTTATATTGCAGTATCATGTAGGTGAAGGTAAGATGCTACTCAAGGTCAGGGTCATACCAGCCTGGGCTACATGATCATAGAGCTAATAAATATCTCTTGTCATGTTGTCCTGGGAGGTATTTCTCAGATTATTCACACTGACCTGTACAAAGAACACGTCATATAGGTACCTGTTCTGGAGTGATGTAAGTGCTTGTGTTATGTGGTGGATCATAGCACCCGACAGACAACTTTACCTTTGTCCAGCCCAGTGAGTGGAGCATCTATGTGCCTGACTATGAAGTCACCTATTACTAGTGTGTTGGGTATGTTGTTTTGCCTTAGGGCCTGTTGTGAGGCACACTGCTTTGGTGTATTATGTGTTTTCTGGCGTGTGCCTGGAGGTGCATGTTGCTTGCTTGTCTGCTTAGGAGGACACTCTCTCTTTTTCAGATTAATATTTGTATTCTCCGAGTATGGTAATGAGTATTTATGTGTGTGTTGTGCTGGTGCTTATATTGTAGGTCTATGAGACAATTGGTGTTGGGGTTGTATGACCCTACTCCTCCTGACTGTATTGTCCAGTATTGGGTTGACAGAGCTTAGCCACTGGTTTGACCCTGTATGTGCCAGCATGTGGTGCATCAACCCATATATGATATGGTCATGGCTTATGCATACAATACACTCACAATACACCTATTATGATAAGCCTGCTGAGGTTAGCAAATGTGGAAAAAAACCTTTGTGCAAACTGTCAGCAAGTAATGTCTGTATTGCACCCTGTAACTCCATATTGCTTGCTGAAGTGTAAAGACATACTTAGTTTGGATTAAGAACACCGCACTTGCCAACTGTGTGTGTCTCCCTGGGGAGGAGCAACCTTTTTGGAGACTACTCACACACCCTAAAAGTGGTGTACTCCTCTTTGTCAAGTCTGATGATGTCACCATCCTACAAATATACTGTATAGTGCATCATGTAAATGTGTACTGCTGTAGTATCATAATGTAGTTAGGTAGGGATTTGAATCCTGCACTTGCCATCTGTGTGTGTGTGTGTGTGTGTCTCCCTGGGGAGGAGCAACCTTTTTGGAGAATACCCACACCCCTTAAAAGTGATATACTCATCTTTGACAAGTCTGATGATGTCACCATCCTACAAATATAGCTGTGGAAAGGTGAAATCCCAGTAATGTGTATAGCGTGTCTTGTAAATGCATACTGCTGTAGTATCATAATGTAGTTAGGAAGGAATTTGAATCTCGCACTTGCTGACTGTGTGTGTGTGTGTGTGTGTGTGTGTGTGTGTGTGTGTGTGTGTGTGTGTGTGTGTGTGTGTGCTCCAGGTGTGTGATACCGTTGGTCAATGTGGGGTGGGTTTTGATTTTTCTAGTGTATGACATATCACAATGACAACTGTATGTGCATTACACATGTAAGGTAGCTGTGGGGCAAATCCATATACATACATGTGACCTCAATTATTTAGTAGGTGGGTACTCTGCTTTCTTCATGAACGCATCTGTTATCTTTGCCAGAGCATGCTGGTGCTTTCCAGACCTTAGGTCCCTTCTGTATTCTTGTGACAAGCTTAGCCACTGCAGTGATCACTGGGCTACATCTTCTGTTTCACATCCACTCATCACGGTTTCTATTGAAAAGTGTGAGTGAGGGTTTATGCTTGAGTTATATTTGAAACCTGTTCCAAAGCAAGCAAAGTCTGGCAAAGATGACTAATCATTATAGGTGTGCAACAACTTCTGTGGATCTGCATGCAAACCCTTTATTGCTTATGTGCTCCACAGAGGGATTTCCAAAACCCTTTGGTAATGTGATTATCAAAGGAGAGATGACTAAACACATGGCTCTATGTATACATTAGTATCTGTTCCACAATTTGGGGGCTACTACCTATGTAGTACTCTGGGGATACTTTGTTTTCTAAAAGTGGATAACTATGCTTTCTTTGGCTTATAGCTTTACAGCATGAGTTTGACACCAGGTATCTGTCTCTATTATACCCTTTTGGAGGATGTGTGTGTCATCTGGAGAATAAAGTATAGCCCACAGTATGCATTTTCATCAAACGTGGACAAGACATATCTCTACTGCTTTTGCTTGTACCTAAGAAAGCTATATGCCAAACAGGAGTGGTCCCAGGACTGAGTGCAGGTGAATACCACTTGTTACTGGCATAGAATAGTACATGGAGGCTGCAAATGTTACTGTGCGTCCTACATCTGTGCGTCAGTTGTCAAGCCATTATCTAACAATCGCTTATGGTCAGTCTGTTGAGGTTATGTATAATACCAGAATGTGGGATGGGTATGAATTGCTGGTGAGCTATAGATTGCCCCCCCCTCATCTATAGCCTTGTTAACTGGCTTGAAGTCTACTAGGTGTAGGAGCCATGATCTGGCCTTTAGAGAACTTAAGTGGGTATGATGCAGTGTTTGCAGGTTCATAATGTCTCTGTTAATGGGTTCCATAATGCTGTGCTCCATAGCCTTCCAGATAACATTTGTCTAGCTTATAGGGTGAAAGTTTCCAGGACCTGTTGTAGTTCTACCCTTAATCAATTCATGTTAACATTTGCACTGGGTGTTACAAGGGTGGACTGGTTTAAGAATAAGTATATTAGAGGGTCAAGCCAGGTTTAAAGGTTAGTAGACCAAGCCAGATAGGCAGGATTAAGTTGGTTTCTACATGTGCTGAGGAGGGATGCAGAGTATATTGTGAAATAAATGCTAAGGATGAAGCCAACAGGTAACAGGAAAAGAGGAATGCCTAAGATGAGGTTTATGGCTGTGGTGAGAGAGGACATGCAGGTGGATGTTGTGACAGTGCAAGATGCAGAGGGCAGAAAGAAATGGAAACAGACGATCTACTGTGGCGACCCCTAATGGGAGCATCCAAAAGGGGAAGAAGACGTTGTAGCTCAACCCTTGTGGACTGTGAACACCATTACTGTGCATCATTCCACAAGTATGTAACCTGTATAGAGGCTGCATCTGGACAGAGTGTTTAGGTGAGTGGTGACTTCATATGTCAGCTTATGTATGACACAGCCAGGGACACTGTTCAGTACCATTGCCACTGTGGTAAGGAGATGTTTTAACTAGAGTGTCTGTGAATCATCAGGTTTTACATTCTTCAGGTCTGGAAATGTGGCCCTTGTGTAACGACTGGGTGGTGAAATCCACATTCAGACTGTCTGACAAGGAATTGGTAATGTCAGTAAGATAAGTGTACTTTGTGAACATTTACATTAACTGAGACCCAATCTGAGATTTCTCCTGTAGATTATAAGCAACACTAAAGAAAGCGTTAGTGTTGTCTTTGGAATCCTTGCCATTTTGTATTTTGAAGCTTGCCTTGTATGTTTATTGAGGGATTGTATTTTCCCAATGATACTGACCAGAGAAGTTATCCCTTCTTGGTATGTAACTCTTATTTGGTACAACTTCACACCTTCTGTTATATATTTAGTTTATGGCAGGGGTCCATGAGACTATGTACTTTTACTGTATAAGTGAGTATTTTGTGTGTTTGTGAGAGCACGGTCCATGCAACCCTGTAGGTGAACAGCTTGCATTACTAAGAATTATGCAGCTGGGACAGTGTTAACCTTAGTAATGCAAACCAATGACAGCAACAACAGCATCGTCCACAGCACAGTGTCAGCCTGTGTCATACACACACATGCGTACTCAAGTTCCAAAATGTGTGTAGTACAATGCATACTGGCCACCAATAGAAACTGTGGAGTGTTAACACTGGCCAGTACAGGGCATGTCACCCTGCCCATGTGTCCAGTATGCATGTACATGCAGACAGTGCACCTCCACCATGTTCACAAATGTACACCTGCAAACCTGTGCTGCACACACCCCACACTTACTGTCCACTGCATAACGCATGCTGACACAACTGCACACATCAGCCAAGAGGCACATGGACAAACAAAACACAATTGGAATAAACACTGGTGAAAACAATACAACATTGCTAATTACAGCTTTAATGCATCATGCCTGCTCAGCTACACCTTCAGGGATGTCATTACACTTTACTGCTGACAACATGCTACACATCCAACCATTGCTATACTTTATTAAAGTCACCCTGTGCATCAGCACCATATTAGCCTGTTCCTGCATCAATGTTACAGATGACAGGAGCTGGCACAGGTTTCATCATATGCACAGGGTGTGTTGTTGGTTTTCCAGAGGCCTACACTGAGCCATACAATCGACGTGTGTGTGTGTGAGGGCCATGAGAACTGTTATGGGCCAATGTTGATATAATGTGTGCGGGTATGTGTTTGCCCTAGGTTTCTAGTTTATGTATGTGTGTCTGCATACACACAGTTCCACCATGTGGCTGCCATATACAAGGATTTGTGAGACAGCTACAGACTGTACATGGCAGGCTTTACAGATCACCGTCTCGGGCCACGGATATGGAACCTGTGCCTGGCAGGGGTGCTACTGACAGTATCAAGTACTAATCCAGACTGGGTACTATCCGAAGAGGTTGACATATGTCCACTGGATCCAGGTCCCTGCTGGGACTGGCCAGAGCCACATGCACGTGGTCTTCTAGGACGGTATGGACAACCTCCCCAACATTGCTAGGGCTGGTACTGGCACTATGGGAGCGGCTGTGACTTGCTGGACGTCCACGGTGACCTCCAGCTGCTGATGTTGCTGGCATACGTCCACGTCGACATCTCAACCGTCCCGCACTGTCCTGACACATGGACATGACATTGTGGAGGACATCCAATGTCTCACCCCAACGTCCATCAATGACCTCAGTGTAGTTACTTATGGCAGCTGCTAGGTCATGGATACTGTCATTTACAGAGGTGTTATGAGCCCTCTGTGCCCTTAGTCCCTGTCTGGTGTACCACTCCAGTTGTGTCTGTGCCTCCATGACAGCCTGGAACATGCGTGTGGTAGAAAGAGGTGTGGCACATCTGCTAGGGGCATGATGACCAGCAGTGCTCTGACGAGAACCCCTGGGTATCTGCCTATGTGGTACCATTCCAGACATCTGGCTATGGCTGCTGTATCTTGATACATGTGCCATAGATACCACACTGTCCTGGCCAGTGCCAACCGTGCACTGTCCCTCAGCTAAGGGCAGTGGTGATGATGGCTGTACAGGCAGTATGACTGTGTGCATGGATGGGGTGGAGACTTGTGTACTGTCAATTGGTGGCCCAACAGCAGACCCTGACAAACCTGCCTGTGCCTTAACACACCTATCCTCATCATCACTGTCTGTCTCAGTGACATCGGGTTCCCTGCTGTACTGAACCAACCCCATCTCGACACCTGTGAGAGGAAAACAGGAAACACACTTTAAGACCTGAACATGACTTCAGACCACATGCACACATGCACACACACAAAAATACACTCCTCCCTAAAGCAGACACACACAACACCAGCAATATCAGAACATACACAATAGCAGGTGATGGTGGGGTACAGTATCACAAGCAAAACAGTCATATCACACTTGTCAGCATGCAGGACATGTGTTGCTCAACAGCATGCAGTGCAAGTGTAGACAGTCCTTGTTACTAACAGTATACATGGCTTTGATGCATGTGTTTTTTTATTAGGTGATGGACCTCTCCCTGGAACACAATGCATACATGAGCACAACATTGCTGTGCAGGTATTCATAACCCTGTAATGTACTGTGCACCATAACTCACAGGTGTACATACCATTGCTGGATGTGTATCTGTGTGTCCGATAGGTATCCAATGCTGATTACAGCCTCTGTGTCTTTAGCAAATAATTGTGGACACATTTTTAGCACATGCATGATGAGTATTCACACAACATCATCAGTGGTGCATGGATAATTGATGTAATACCATTCTGCCACATACCAAATGTACGGTACTTATGGTGAGTGTAGATCATATTGTGGACATACATGCCAGTCTCATCCATGACATGGCATGCTAAAACACAACTGCATATTTAAACACTACACATACCCAATGTGTGTCATATGACCTAGCCACTCAATAGCATCACAAGACATATATGTGTCAGTTGTGCAAATGGTGATTGGTATGCATATTGTTTAGAGGTGCATATGTGTGCACACATTAAGATGTATAGCAATGAAAGCTATGTGTAGTACTGTGGTTACAATAACTTGATGGGGTATAGTACGGTAGGCCATCATTATGAAGAAGCATGTGGTCACTCAAGTCTACAAATATTTCCCAAACCAGCAGTAATCATGCTCTGCTGGAACTGTACTACCTTGGCTACATTCACCATTTCACAACCAGTTGTTACGTGAGTTTGTAAGGAGGCCAATAAGGAGCATTCCCTGACATGAATGTGTAGTGTGTTGCAGAGTGTTTAAATGCCCCATGATAGGCCTCCACCCCTCAGGTATATTATGTGTAATGTGTGGATGAGATTTTGGATACTGGAGTGTGTCTTTACAGACGGTGTGGGAATCCTTTATGTGTAGCATGTTAAAATGCTCTTTGTATGACATAGATGTGTATGTTATGTGCATGTTGAGTATCAACTGTGCCTATCCAATGGCCACTACAGTCTAGCCACATTTGTTTGAGATGGTCTGGGTATTGCATGTGTTTGAGGCAGCTAATCACATTAGTGAGATGTGCATGCTCTTACACCAAAATACGCACAGCATGCATTATGGGTAGGTGTGTTACATGTGTACATGGCCTACACCTTAACTATGACATGCACTTTTTATTTAAAATAATAAATGTAGAACACACTCACCAGCATCTGTCTGCTGCCTTGATGTCACCCCAGAGGGACCTACATAGAGATGAGACAGTTTGTCAGTGGCCACAACTGTGGCATTGCTACTGTGTGCTTGCAGTCTTACAGTACAACAACAGTTTACATTCACAGAGCTACAGATTATGTTCCAAATGATCAGTATTGCACAACAACAGGCTCCACATCTTTGAACGACATAGTCCACATCTCACATATGCATGATCTACCAATACAGATAACAGTAGTCTACAAATATGCCATGTTACCTGCATGCTCCATGTGTGCCTGCTGGGTGGCTCCAACCTCCATCATGGTGTATGTCTGCCACTGTTGTTGTTGGGCAGGTGCCAACAGGCTCAGGAGCAGCTCCTCCACTCTGCTGAGGGGGGATGGATTTTAACACCACCTCCTGTTGCAAGCTGTTGTCTCTGCACATCAGCAGCACGCTGACGGACATGGCTGAGAAGATCACTGCAGTGGTGGCGTACCTGCTCATATGTCCGGTTATGCAGGCCTACCTCATTTACCCTGCGGACAATATCTTGTCACATTGCAGTACGCTCCTGCTGGTCCTGGTTGGTTCGTGAGAACATGAGATGGTAGTGCTGAATCATACTACTAGCAATTATAACATCTTCAGCACTACTGTAACTGGGGTTCCTGTGATGCGCCATGATCCCTGGAAGACATAAATACGAAAATATGTCTGAGCAAGTCATATGCACATTTAACATTATACAGTACAGATATCACTGAACTGCCATATATAGCAACGTATTAGCTAACCGAGAGTGAAACACTTTAACTGCCACTTATCACTGCTCACCCCACAACTGCTTGCAAGTGCCTTGCTCACTCTCTAGCTAATGAACCATGTTCTGCACAGCAACAAAATAAAATCACTATATAAGACTGTACACGAGTACCTGGCACACTGTATGCAACACGATGCACCACCTAGCCACAGCAGATATACATCAAGCTGATGTGTAAAGAAATATATCATCCATCACAATGAGTGTAAGGTCCAGTAAATGTATTACTATTATAACACACAACTTGTTAATGGCAAACTCCTAGCCAAAAATGTGCACAATTTGAAATATAGGTTGCATACTGCTGTAGTACACTATGAATGTTGCTTGCTACGCAGTTGTATGTTTTACCACACATATATCAAAGGACGTTACAGACATAACCACACACATCAGACATAATTACAGGACACAAAGGTATGACAACCCAGATAAGCTTTCAGTGTGTACTATACAGTACTGTGTGTCAGTACTTACACAACCTTAATCTTGAGAAATGTAATCTGTGATGAATACAGGGACCACACAAAACAGTGAATGCAAGCAATGTGGACATACACCATACATTGCTGTACAGGCCCAGAGCTTAATGTAGTATTACAGTACACACAGGATTTGGATTCAACATTGGTACCAATCAATAATCATAGATGTAGTGCTTTGACACACCCTAGTTAAAACCAAAGGACTTAATCACACTGTATGCAATATCACTTGTTCTGCCTAGCAACAAAACACACAGCTTTTGCTAGGATCAAAGCAAGGACCCATAATACCATGACATACACAGTTTCCCACTAAGCTATCCCACAGATACATATCTTTGACGTATTCACAAACATATTGACCATCACAGTCAGTCAGCAGTACAGAGAATCTATTGCAACAAGTAGATGTAGGTGTATATGAGTGTGTGTGTGTGTGTGTGTGTGTGTGTGTGTGTGTGTGTGTGTGTGTATATATATATATATATATATATATATATATATATATATATATATATATATATATTTATAATCTATATACATATACACATCCATTGGTGTACATATACATATATATGTAGGCACATATACATTTCACCTTTCATAGTGAGAATATCAATTATACAAAGGATGTAAGGTGTACAGTAATGTAGTAAAATTGCACAGTCTTGGGATAAATGCATTGAAGGTGTTCACAGCCCAGGTAGCTTTAGTAGGCCTCACTGGCTTCAACATTGCAAACTGAACAAACCACCCACAGTGTTTAACAACCACATGTCATATACCAGCACTGTATGCTGTCTTGTTTGTCACACACTAAAACCTACATACAAATATGCGCATACGAACATTCACCAACATATATATCTCCACCCTTCACAAACAGTTGCAATATGTCCCCTGCTCTATGCACATAAACAGATGTGAATATATATGACATGTATATATTTCTCCGTATGTGTGTGGCATACACACACAAGATCCACACTGTTGTAAGTCCCTGGACTTCACAGCTGAACTGTTGGGCCTTGCTGCAAGACAAACAGGTGTCACATATGAACACACACTAACATTAGGGGGGGTATATATGGCTACAGATGCTAGATAAGCATACTAGACTGCTAAAGCAGTTGCCAATGCTAAGCTACACTTTAATATGACTATCATGCATTTGTTGTTCTGTCACATCCTTGTTTATATAATGTCACCGCTAATCCCCTCAACAGCCATTGGCCACACTACTGTACAGAACACAGATAACATGAATCAGATCTTTGACATTTAATGCTGAGCTACACATTTCACAGGTATGTCGCACTGCCCACAGGTACACACAGTTTGTCCATAGCAGTAGTTAAGCAGAACATATGTGCATAAATAAGTACTCCTCCCACATACGAATGGTTCACATTATGTAGACTATTCTTCAATAACATCTACCGCATGCCAGTAAATACATATGTGTCACATACCTTTCCTTTGTATGATTTGGTGATATTTCTTTTTCAGCTTCCAAGATGGAGATCATCCGTTGTGGTCATCATTGTTTAAAACAGAAGGTTGGTATAGTTCTTATATCAGAAGCCAGGGTTGCTGCTTCCAGGACCCACGTGTCAATGTAGAAATGTACTAATGCTACCCCAAGATACATGGAAAGATGTACTTTCTTTTCAACTTTTACAATTAACTGCCATACAAAGCTAGTTATTGAGATGTATTCCTTTGGCACAAGAATTGTTTGTGAACTGCTATACTGTGAATATTCATTTACTCAGTTCTAAACAGTTTGTGCTTTTTTAGTGTTACTACTGCGGTGGTGTGCTGGGGTAGTGTTGTCGCCTCACAGCTAGACGTCCTGTTCTATTCTCAGCTAGAACGTCTTGTGTGTGGAGGCCTGCATGAATGGACATACCTTCGTTGAAGGTTGTGCATCAGGGATGGCAACTCGTCATGTAAAAATCTACTGCCAATCATTAGCGGACCGGAGTTCTGCTGTGGCGACCCCTAACCGGGAAAAGCCGAAAGACACAAACAAACATTAGCGCAAGCTGCTGAGAAAAACTGGACACATTTCAGTACTGTGAGTATGCTTACCTACATCCTTGGCAGACCCTGCACACACAGGTATATTCTACATTTGGGTAGGGTTGCAGAAGTACAGAGAACATAAGTAACATTGTGTGGATTTTATCATGCTGGACTTACATGGTTTCTGTGCATGTTAGTTTATCAAGGCAAGTAGTCTGTCTGCGTAACTCTCAACTGTGGACCTATCCACATGATAGCCAGAGAATAGCCTGTTATTTTTTGTCTGTGCACCAGACAGTTCTTTTCAGCAATAGAGCAATGGCATTCTTACAGTTGGTTGCTACCAGTACATTGATACATCCATTTGTATTTCAGTGTTGTATTCCTACATAAGGGTATTCTTCCGAAACTCCTTCCAAAGCTATTTGCACAGTGTGTAACAGCAGAAAGGCTGATATGCTTCTGTGTGTCTGCCTCTGCCAGACCTCTCAACCACTCAGGTACATATTTGAACAGACTCAGGGAAAAGTAAAGAAAAAGTCAGGGACACCTTTAAAATATTAGTGCCATTAAGTTGAGACATTGAGAGAATCAGAGCATATGAATTAATACACCTTTTTTGAAGTAAAAGAAGTGTCTAACTCTTAATTATTGTCATTATTCATTAAGTGTAATTCACCACCTTTCTGGCCAAAGTCAGTAGTTTTCTGAGGGATTCAGAGGGACAGAGCTAAAATTTGTTTCAAAATCAGGGACATCCCTGAAAATTAGGGACAGTTGGGAGGTATGCCTCTGCCCTAAACAGATATGCCAGTGTTTGTCCTGCTGTGATACTGTGTGGGGTTGTAAATTGATGGTGTATCATTATTACCTGCTAGAATGGCTGCTTCTCTTATCACAGTCATGTAATGTAATCCCACAACAACTGTTGGTAAACATCAACAGAACAAGTTGTGTGGTATGGTATTCCTATTTTTCCTTTACATTCACTCATTCTGATGCATGATATATTTATTTAAGCACCAATTTGATGTATATCTACCGTGGCTTAGTGGTACTTCATGTTGTGTAGTGTGTACAAGGTCCTGGGTTCAAGACTGACAGAGGTGTTTTATTTTGCTCCTGAGCAGAACAAGGGCCCTCGCATACAGAGTGACTAAGGCACTTTTAAGCAGTCATAAGCAGATTTGGCGATGCTTAGAGCAATGCTTAGCTAAGTGCAAACAAGCGCAAACCCGCTGACTACTGCTTAATAGTGCTTACTCCCACTAACCTCTGTGCTCATTTCTTTGAAAGAAAAGTGGGGAGAAAGGAAAGTGGTGAAAAAGGGGCACAAAGAGGGAAAGACAGTATGGAAACTAGCTCGGGATGTGCAGGACGGGTGTAGGGAAGGTCCATAGCTGCCCATTTCTTTAACAACAACAGCTGTGCATATGGAATACATTCGGAGGTAGATATGAAACCTTCAACCCCTGAGAGTATGTTGTAATGCCAATTAAATAACATTTTATGTGTCTAGTGGACGTGTGCAAAATGAGCAGCTATGTATGGGGCGTAATTTTTTTTTGGGAGCAGATTGCCGTTTTTTTTCAGGTGAGAATGGAATGTGGGGTAGGGGAGGTAGGTTGGGGAGGTAAACAGACAAGACAAACAAGACGCATACAGGGGCGGTATATGACACATGGTGGGTGAACACCTTTGACGGGGAGGGATGTTTGGAAATCGCAAGCCCATGAGCCCCCAGATGGAAACAGTGGGATGGAGGTCCCCACCCATGGGCAGTCAGCACTGCACCTTCACAGCCTAGAGAGTGGCTGTGCTAGGGGCTGTGTAGGAGGGGCAGGCTGACCCAGGAGTTGCGCCACTCATGCCTCAAGCTGGCGTAGAGGTTCTTCAACAGAACATTCAATCTGTCTACGCACCACAGCCTGGACCGTTCAAAGGGTGATAGGTGGCCCTCCTCCACCCATGCTTGGACGGGCGAGGCCGAGCCCCATCCCCTGCAGCGCTTCCACCCAAAGGTGGCACAGGGCCAATGGTGGAGGAGGTCCCAGGCTGGGCACCGGACCTGCTGGTGCCAGGTGCCATGGCCAGCTGAGGTGAGACAGGTGGGTCCGCTGGTACCAGCCTTCCCATACGAACTATGTTTTGGAGAGTTTAATAAAGATATGGGTTAGTAACGGTCAACAGCATTCCCAATTAGTTATAACAGCATGCAGAAGTATTCCCATTAACTCAACACACCAGATTTTCAACAGTTGAAAAGCAAGCATAACACATGCATATATAGAACAATAGTGGACATTGCAACAGCATTCAGGTTGAATTGATGGCAACAGGCCACCAATATTGTGGTATTTTAACAGGGCACATGCATTGAAATAAATGCAAATATTTATAAACCAATAGGACATATGTCCCAACAAATGTTTTGAGATTAGACATACTGATTGAGGTGTGGAATTGCATTTTTTATGCACTTACAGTAGGGTGGAAAAAGATAGCTCAGTTAACAACTTGTGTATCCTAATAGTTTTCACTACATTCCTATTAACTGCAGTTATATGTCCCTTGCATGTATTATTACACTACCCAATGTCCTTATGTTGTGCAATTAGATTTTGCTAAATCATTATATATATGAGCTGTATCTTACAAACTGTCCAAGATGCAGATGTTACGGCTACATATTTTGAGAGTTGCTCACACACACACTACTGCTAAGATGGTACGCTGATAGCTCTACTTTTATATAATTATCTAGATATGTTCAGGTGAAAGTATCAGTTATATGTTAACAGCTCCCTACATTTCTGGGGAACACAATACCAAGCTACTCATGTGCCAGATTAACCTGTACATGCTGGGCATGAACCAACAGTTGAGGGCTGTAAATATGCATAAAAGCTACTGGCACTCCCTTCATCCACGTTATATGGACCTACCCAAGTGTGGGTTAACACTGCTTAATACAACACTACTATTTGTAGAATGCAACAGTACAACAACATATTAAAGAAAATGACACAGACGCACTCCAGGAATTATACATTTAATAAACGATTATTGCACATTTATTTATTGGGCTAAAACACTTTTTGAAGGCTCTCTCATTTATTTTATATAACAGTGCATGCAGAATAATTACTAACCTGCCTGATGATGCAGCCTTTGCAGCCTATCTTCATGGGCTTGCTGATTCATAGCCCGGACACCTGCAGCTGTGAAGTAAATGCAGTGATATTGAGACATACCTATCCATAGTATAGACAAGCATAGCAATTCTTAACTACTTAATACAAAGGCTACTTACTCAGTACTGGGGCATTAGGCATCGCACAGGATTCCTGGATCCACTGGTCCAGTTGATCCTCCTTATGTCGCTTCAGGTCAGAATAATGGTGCCTGACCTGCTCACCAGTCTGAGGAACACCAATGGCACTGGTGAGATCATGAGCAAGACTGTTCCAGGCCTCCGTTTTATATTGGGTACCCTGGTACTGGCCTCGCAGGAGTCTTTCCTAATGATTGTGGACAAGGAGCCAAACCATTACTTTGGACTCCTCAGTGCCCCAGCATTGCGCTCTAAATCGAGTGCCTTCTCCCAACACCGGCCGTGCTGATTGCAGAAGGGAGCTACAACCAGTTATAGCAAGTATTCCCGCCTGTGGAGCTTAGATATGCCTCATTTCCCACACTTATTTGTGATTGGCCAGTTTTGAAAAAACTCAGCTGTAGGCACACCTGCTTAGCTGATGTCAGTGTTTAAAATTCCTTTGATAGATATGTGTCTGTTGAAAGTGCATGGTTATGAAATGCTATCATGGCTTAGTAGTTCAGTACTGTGACTGTAGTGCACAGTATCCTGAGTTCGAGCCCTGTCACTGCTTTTTATTTTCCTACTGGGCAGACCTGACTGGTTAAGGTACAGTAAAGGAGGTGTGGCCGTGTTTAGCCGACTTTGCTCAACTTTGCCCAACGTTGCTCGATGTTACTCGACATTCGACGTTGCGCTGGTTAGCTTGGTACACAGCTACAATCAAATAAGTTGTGGTTGCACTGGTTGGTGCAGTGCACAGCTACGCGCAAAGAAATTGCACTAGTTAACGCGGTGTGCAGCTACGAGCAATTTAATTTAAATATGCTCAATACTGGTAAAATGTGCTTAGCAGTACTTTATATTGCTTAAAATAAGGTATATATTGCTTAAATAAGGTACTCATGCCTCCGAATGCATAACCATTTCACCTTCATATGTATATAATTCGTTCACTACTACATTTAACGTTTCATTGCTTTTTACAAAACTTATACATAACAAATGACAGGAAATATTTTTGTATACAGATTTCCAACAGAAAATGAAACGTGCAGTAGTGGGACTCGAACCGGGAATGTCTCCTCTTTGTGCGAAGGCTCTAACTACTACGCTATCGCTATTTTGCTTAATTTGCATATATTTTTCTTATTATCCTCTTTGGTGTCTTAAGCTGCTAACTGTAGCTAAGCAATGGGCAAACCTGCGCAAACACGGGCAGCTCTATCGGAAATAAAACAAAAAAAATTTTCTTTTAATTTTTACATTTGTACGTGGTTTAACATATGGGGGAGTGTAGTGTTACAATGTACACATGTGAGTGGACTTGCTCATGTAAGTCGACATTTCTCGAGTTTCTTCATTGCAGGGTCGTGGATTTTTGGACTGCTCGGCAGTCTGACACGCCCCCTACACTCGTCCACGCTCCGTGTAAGCTTTAGACCTGAGGCAGCGCACCCTCATTAATATGCCTGGCGTGCTGCCATCATACTCTTAGACTGGCGCTTCCATGTAAGAGTAATCTAGTCTTACACGGAAGATTAGTGAATCCTCGGGCGTATCATTAAGCCCAGGCAATTTATCAGCACATAATTTAATCTGCCATAATGCTTCTTTCTGTTCCAAATAATTTCTGAAATCCCCTCCTCTAAGATCCAAATAACTGTTCTATTATGGAGAAATATCTTTGACATTGTAAAGTATGCTTAAGTAAGGCATTTTTGGAATCCATGTTTTTTAACGAATAGGATTGTTTATGTTAGTCAGAAGTAACATATTTTAACCATAGTTATGTTTGGTTTTGATTTTATTTAGGAATTGTGTAAAGTTTTTAAAAGTTTTTATGAGTCTGACATTGTTTGATTGGGTACATTCTTGTATAAATATGATGTGATAATTATGTATTTCATTCTGAAGAATTCTTTTGACGAAAGCGGTTAATAGAGTTTAGTACGCTAATTTCTTGGCTACCTTGCTGTCTTGTCAGTTCATACGAGGTCATTTGTTATAAAGTTCAGAGGATGACAATGTTGAAGCCAGATTGTATTTTTAGATACCACTGAAGCTTCCTCAAATGGAGTCTGGCAGAAGAGCCATAGGAATGGTGAAAGCAATGCATCCTAGAGCCAGCTCTGTTGCTGATACCACATGCAGAGGAAGAAGAAACCGGAAGAAAGCAGTCAAGTAGGTAACCTTGGGAGGAGGAAGAAAAGCTATCGTGGGCAAAGTCCAAATCCTGCATCTCAGGAAAACCAGATCCTGTGAAAGAGTGTAAACAATTCTTGAGAGTGAGGGTGAACCCCACACTGTGAAGCCGAAGTGTGGCAAAATCAAGATTTTTGAAAAAGCTGCTGCTGTGACGGAGTTTGAATGAGAAGTTCAACCAGATAGGGAAAAGTCTGGATGCAGTGGAGGCTGCAGTAAGCTATGACTGGAACCAGACATTTGGTAAAGGCTCTTTGTGTTGTAGAAAGACCAAAAGTCAAAGCAGAGAACTGATGATGTGAGGAAGAAATGGAGAACCATAAAACTTTCCTGAAGAGAGAGGGTGAATAGGAGTGTGGGAATAAGCATCCTTCAGATCTAGAGTGGCCAGATAGGCCTGAGGAAATAGCATGGGAAACAGGGACTGGAAAGACAAAATTTTTTAAAGAGGAGACTCCTAGAAAAATGTTAAGAAAGGAGAGATCCATAATGGGTATCCAAAAACTGTCCTTTAGGGGAACCACAAATGTCCTGGAGTAAAACCTTGTGCCTCTTTGAGAGAGAGAACAGACTGAATAGTTCCCTGAGCCAAAAATGAAGAATGGGAGGAAATTGAAGAAGTTGGCAAAGTGGAGGCTGAGGGATTGCTGAAAAGGGTGGAAGGGATTTCTAAACCATGAATTCACCTTTTTTGTATTATGGAAAGAACTTGGGAATTCATGGTGATCTGCTGCTAGATGAGGTAGGGCAGAGTTCACTGGAGGGAAAGAGAAATCTGGCTGACAGGTAAAGAAGGATAAATATCAAATAAAAGCAGATTTATCAGAAGAAGAGGGTTTTGACCCCTAGAATCCTGAGGGGTTTTATCCGAAAACATTTTTTGGAAGACCCTTAAGTGAAGGTTCTGTTGTGTACGCACAAAGGAAGACTTGGATAATTCCTTTGGAGCGTAGCATAGAGGAAAGAAAAATCTGTTTGAAGTCCTACATAACCTTCCCTTTATCTTGTAAGGTTTTAAAAAGCTGTACAGCTGTTGAAGCAGATTCTGGGAGTCCAAGGTAGAATCCAACAACTTGGATTTTATATCATCAGGAAGAGATTGTAAACTAACCAAGGAGTACTTGCATAAAATGGACCCTGATGCAGCAGCATCATAACTGCATTTGATAGAATAGTGAGCGACCTGAGAAAAAGAACTCAAAGTAATAGTGGAAGTCTTGGGTTCGAAATCAGCATGTCTTTCAAATCAATACCAGGTTTAAACAGAAGAGCCAGCACGTACCTGGCCTTCTGATGTCTCACATAAGCCTGTGCCAGATAGTCCCCCAAGAGCATAACCCATAAGGCAGAGACATACTTTATCTAATAATGTTGTCATTGGAGACTTCATTGTGTAACACACAGATGCCACACTTACCAGGTTAGACAAGGAGAAGATCTAGAGGCCATATCTGCAATGTGGTACATGCTGTCAAGTCACTGTACCAAGGTACCAGTATGATACAGTCATAGTCCCTGTGGGTGTAAATGACCTGAGATGTACCTCCACATGACTGTATGAAGAGAGACATAATGGATCTCTCAGAATATGTATCAAAGACTGGTATGAGCCTTGCATTGAGCAGCATTGTACCTTCACAAAGGATGATGCCATAGTCTGAACATAAAATGATTGATTTTAATAATTGGCTTAGTTTTTAGTGTCACTCCAGGAGGATCCAGTATCTGTCAACATGAGAGTTTATGGCCAACAGACCAGATTTCTTTGACAAGGGTGGGCTGCACCTGTCTCCTCTAGGCTTTGGATATTGGCGAAAAGTTGTATCCACCATCTTAGAACTTTTCTCGGGCATTGCCAGAAAGACAAAACTACCAACATAGTGAAAGTCTCTGGGCATCCTTAAGGTGTTACTGTTTAAATACTAGGAGCCTTAACAGACTACTCCAAACCCTTCAAGCCCTCCTCACCCCGGAGAGAGTAGACATCTGTGTCTTCACTGAGACTTAGTTTACAGCTATAGAAAGCACACTGGCAGTGCAGAGCTGAAGTGCCTTCCACACATTAAGACCAACAGTAGCATAAACCGGGGCCAAAGTTGATCTGTGTTTGTAATGAACGTACCTCCAAGTTGGTTAAACAGGATAATGCCACAGAGCTTATACACATGCAAGTCAGCATAGATAATGTCCCTCACCATATCGTAGCTAGTCACAGGTCACCATCTATGCCTCTAGAGTCTCACAACTCTTACCTAAACCTACTTGAGATACTCACCATCCTACCAAACGTCATACTCATTGGTGCTTTAACTACCCTTGTGTAAGCTGGGTAACTTACATTGCTTCTTGGACCATATTAACACAAATGCCCTGTAATAGATAACACACCAACCAGAGGATCAGACATACTGGTTCTGGTACTTGCCAACATGGGAGACCCAAAGGTCCTCCTCCCATGTCACATCCTCACTGGTGAGGTCAGATCACAAAGCTTTCTCATTTGAAGTAAAAAATCATCCTGGAAAGCGCAGCTAAACCAATAACAGGAACTATTATTGTAAGGCAAGCTACATCCTATTTAGTTGCAGTCTGTCGAAATTCAAGGCTCCCTCTAACTCCGACACCACAGCTACCTGGGCAGCATTATTAAGGGCAGAAAAATACAGCCAGTATGCAAGTAAATCCAGTGACTACAAAAATTAGAGCAAACAAGAAAAATAGAAGTCACTGGAACCACGAGCAGCTGATAATGAAATGTTTATTAGACTTGTACAACTTTTCCAAAAAATCAATGCTCTCAGTTCATAGTATTTTTTTTTAAATGTAGAAGGGAATGTGGATAATAAATATTCATAAAAATTTTAAAGCTATCAACACTCTCTCTCTGGATCTACTTCAGTTGATCGAACTTTTAAATGTTCGAAGCGCATATGGCCGAGACCATGACATTGAACATTTAAAAGTTCGAACATTTAAAAAAAAAATAAATGCTTGTAGCAGGTGTGCAAGGCCTCCTGCACCCCCAATGTGGGGGGGGGCTGCAGCCCCCACTACTTAAATATACCAACTCTGAGGTCTCACTACATTGTGGAAAAGGGAAGTTTGGCAGTCATATGGCATACAGACTGTCTTGTAGATGAAGGCTTCCTGCTGTTCTACAGAGGCTTGTTGCAGTGTAACACAGACTGACTTGTGGTTATAGTGCTATGTTGCTAAAAGTGATAATGTACTGCAGTGCAATTTCATGGTCTGTGTGTTGTATGGTGGAGCAGTATGGTTGTAACAGTGTAGTTCAGTGTTTTGGCATTTCTTATCCCTTTTCGTGTGTGTGTATTCAGTTTGGCTCTAGTGTGTTAAATTTGTCAGTTTCTTGTTACACCCTTATTCTTGGGTATTTGCATTTGCTTTGGTCAAGGAGCAGGAAGAGGGAGTAATACATTTATGTTAACTTGTGGTTAACAAGAACATTCATTTACACAAACTTTATTGTACACTTCACTTGTCAGAGGAGTATTTCCAAGTGCTACTCTTCTTTTCTTTTAGTACTGTTCAAAAGAAAGATCGAGTTCTGCAACAGAACAGTTGTCTTATAATTGCAAGTCACATTCCTAAGTAACTGATAACATCCAATTTATTTGCATTAACCGGTTAGTGGACTGACCCAGTAGCAGCTGTCAGCCATGACTTAGTCATTTGTCGCAAACAAAGTAGCAAAGTTAATACAAATTTGTTTCTGGTGTGGGGTGGAAAATGGTACCTTGCATTACTCTGCTGTTTCTTCCATATTAATGTGTACCGCTATACCTCTTAACTGCTGTGATTTTGACAAAGCTCTATGATTTTTGCAGTCAAATTTGGCCTTGCTCCTCCTAGATATGTTCCTGATAAAGTCAGACTTATTTAAGGGGTAATACCTTTATTAAATAAACCTATTTATGGGTCCATAGGATCATAGGAGGTTACTAGGCTAATGACCTGAAGGCCCTTACAAGCATAGCCAAGTTCAACACTTGCACACTAGAGAGCCTGTGTTTCAGGCAGACTAATTCAGCACCTACTGCCCCTGATCAAGAGGGATATGGGTGAAACCCCTGGGGTGACTTTATGGTTTCCCATCCAGCTGTCCAAATTATGCTTAAATAGGGTCAACGAGGGGCTCTTTCTGACTTGAATTGGAAGCTTGTTCCAGAGAAGAGGAAACCTTTGTGAATATCTTTTTCTCCAGTAAGTCCTGTTTATGTCGCATACTATGTTAAGGTCCCTAGAGCTAATGCATCGTGTACCATTTGACTTATGAATGTGCAGCTTTTACATTCAGGCAGGATCTGAGATTGCTTTATATGCAAAGCACAGGTAGTGAGTGAGTAGTCTATATGACACAGAGTGTAGTGACAGTGATTTCAGTCTGTCAACATATGACATGTGTTGAAGATCCTGAATCATCTTTGTAAGAAACATTTTAGGTGTCTCCAGTTGCTGCAGGTACCTGGCAAGGTACATGCTAAAGGGAGCACTGTATTCTGTTTTTGGTCTGATGAGGGCTGAGTACAGGGGGTAACAACCTCTTTTTTTTTTTTTGTTCTGGAAACAATGCCTTTACATATGAGGTGGGCAAAGTAGAATGCTGCCGTTACCACTGTAGAGACATGGTGGTCAGAGGAAGGATAGGTCACTGTCAACTTGTGTGCCAAAATCTCTCACCACTGTTTGAGTGCTTAGGGTGTTATGTAATCAATGTAGTAATCTGCTGGAAAATCTTCCTTGCTGAAAGGCATGATAATGCATTTTTTAGCATTGAGTTTTAGCCCATGACTTTGGCACCAGTCACTGGTCTGTGTAAGTCCCTCTTGTAGGATGTTGACATCGCTTGGGGACTCTGACTGTTCCCAGTTTGCAGTCCTCAGCAATCTTTGTCAGCCACAGACCTTTTGTTTTTGCTTGTACTTCTGAGAAGTAGATTCCAAACAATAGAAGCCCCAGCACTGAACAGATCAGACTGGAACACCACTGGTTGCAGGTCTACTGGTGGAGGTTGAGTCGACTAATAGGTTCATAGATAGGTACTAGGCTGTCTGCCTGAAGGCATTTATAAGCTTAGCCAAAATGTGTTGGCTTTCACCGCTCCCTTAGATTAGTTCCCAGTGCCTCTGTCCACAAGACCCATTGAAGTGATCCCGGGGGTAAACTTTCTATTTCCCATCCACTCGTCAAGGTTTCTCTTGAAGAGTGTTAGCTAGGAGCTCTGCTTAATGTAGATTGGAATCTTCTTCCAGAGCATGGGAAGTCTCTGGGACAGGAATCTATCCCTCCAGCACATCCTATTTATTGTTGTGGTGAGCTTTAGATCCCTAGAGCATGTGGCTAGAGGGGATATGGTTTTCTTTAGGTGGAGCATGTCCATCAATTCTGGGTTAGACATGGCCTTGTATGTCAGGCAGAAATCACCTCTGAGTAGGCGGTATGCAACCAAGTACAGCTGGAGTTTCTTCAGTCGAGCTGCATAGGGCATCTGTTTTAGGTCAGTGATCCTCTTGGTGAAGTACTTCTGTGGTCTTTCCAGCTGTTGCAGGTGTCTTGTAAGGGTACATCCCAAATGGGGCATTGTACTCTGATGGATCTGATGAGTGATGAGTAGAGGGGGCACAGGTGACCTCTTTTGATCTGGATGTGAACCCTTTTGTGATTAGGTGGGCCATGTAGAAGGATTTTCTAACCACTTTGGCAATGTGATTTGACTGTATGTGCTCTATCGGTAAGTCAGTTTGCAACCCACCTGACAATTTATGGGTTATTTCCCAGTTGGGTGAGTTTATTAGTGATGCCTGACTGGGGAGTAATGTCCAGGGCCTTGGCTAGGTCTAGGTAGGTCGTATGCACAGATTTGCCTTTGTCCAGGACTTTGGTGATTATGCCTGTTGTAGAAGTCCACCAAGTTTGAGACAATCTCCTTTTAACGAACCCAAACTGGGTAGGGTCAAGCATTTGGAGGTCTCGTATATCTTCTTGAGAAGGTTCATGATTATGCCTATGGCCTTACAGATCAGACTGGTCAGGCTTATAGGTGTATAATTCCCTGGGTCAGGGGATAACTGTAACTATTGCCCATTCAGCCGGGACAAAACCGGTGCTTAGGCTGTGGTTGAAAAAGGTACCCAACGGTGCTACTAATTCCTGTTTTAATCTGTTAAGAATGCAGCCTGGGATGTTATCGGGTCCCATAGAGACTGAGTTTTTGGCTCCGGAAGGAGCGTCTAAGACCTACTTCCTAGAGTTGGAGAACAGGTAATAGGGATGCTTTGGGGTATGGAGGGGGTGAGCTTTTACTGAACTGTCCGCTAGCAGATTGGTTATTTCCATGGGTTCTGTATACATGGTGCCATTAACAAGTTCTGGGCAAATCTGGGTTTTTCCTGTAGGGTTGCAGATGTTTGTAAACAAAACCTTTTGGTTATCCTTAGCCAGGGTAGTTAATTTGGATTCATAATTAGCTTTTGAACACTTTACAAGGTGTCTTATTTGCTTGTTTAAGCTGTGGAGGGAGTGCTTCCACGTCAGAGACCATTCCTTCCTGCTCTTAGACAGCAATTTCTTTCTGTTATTTTGTATACATGTTTATGGCAGATGCCCACCAGGCAGTTTTGTTCTTTTTTGAGGATCTTACTTTGGTCCTATCGGGTACTGTTGAGTCAGTGCAATTGTATAGATGTTTATACAAAGCATTGCATTGGTGTATATTCCAGTATAGGTGTCCTTTCCATCAGTGTGGGGGGGGGGGGCTATGAAGCTATTAATACCGTCCCATAGTATGCTGTAATTGGCCTTAGAGAAGTTCTTTAGCCTAGTTAAAAGGGGTCAGATGTTATTGTTATTCCTAACTAACAGCACTGATTTATAATCAGACTTTACTAGGGAGGGTTGCACACTTGGGATGGTGCAGCGATCTCCCATGTTAGTGAGCACCAGATCCAAAATGTTTGGGCCCCTTGTAAGGGTGTCAACCAACTGATTCAAGGCACTGGAGTTTTGGACAGGTGTGTTGAGTACATATAATTTACCCAATCTATGGATGGGTATTTAAAGTTGCCCATAACCAAGGTGTTTGGTTGTATCTTGAGTGACTCAAGAAGATACAAATAGGCAATGGTGGGTATCCTGGTTCATACAGAGAGTCCTATAACTGGCTGCAGCTTTGATCAGGGTCTTACCTACAGTCAGTTGCACCTGGAGTAATTCAAGGAAGTCATTTTGTTTAACCAATGTAAAGGTGTATTTATCTGTTGAATATAGATACTTCACGTCCTTTAGTTCTCCTACTTTCAGTTATTGATCTGAACATGTAGAAGGCATTAAAACGTGGTATGGCCAGGGTTCTTTCGGCGACCATAAATCAGATCTCTGACTGCACAGATGTCAGCATCTTCCAAAGTGAGGACTGCTTCCGGTGAGTGCAGTTTCAGGTTCAGACTCCTAGCATTCAGCAGCATAATGTTGAGGTTGTTTTTTTGAAGATGTTTTTATGTCTGGGAATTTTGTTCTTGTGACATTGCCTAAAAAGGCTTTATGGGAGCAGCAAGTGCCTTAGCCAGGAACCAAAATCTTAGAGATGATTATATGAAGACCATCTTTGGCAAAGCATTGAGGTCTATTGACCATGTCATCCCAGGTTGACTGGTACTGGATCCCTTAAGAATGACACCAGTAACTAAGCCAATTGTTGAAGTCAATCATTTTTTTTATTTGTATTGTGGTATCATCCTAGGTGAAGGTAGAATGCAGCTTAAAGCTAGGAACATACCTGTCTGGGACACATAATCAGAGAGGTCAGTCATGTCTCTCTTCATATAGTCAAGTGAGGTACGTCTCAAGTGGTTCACACCAACATGGACTGTGACGCAGTATAACAGTGCCTGTTGTTAAGAGATTTGAGTGCATGTGTGATGTTGCAGATCCTGGCACCTGACTGACAACTAACCGTGACCTTTTCCTTCTCTAACCTGGTGAGAAGGACATCCGTGTGTCTCACAATGGAGTCACCTATGACTAAAATATTAGATTTTGTGTTTTGGCTTAGGGGCTTGTTTGGTGAAAGACTGGTGCGTGTGCTCTTGTGTACTGTGGTCAACTGTGAATAAAGTATGTCAGGTGTTTTCGTGTTTGGTAGGTCTCTGATCTTTAGGTAGGCTTTTGGTGAGGATCTCCGAGTATGTGGGTTTAAGTGTTGGATTGTTTGGTGCAGTATGTGTGAGCTGACAACCTGCTTTGTGGCAGATATACTGTCTGGTGAGAGAGAGAGCAGGATTCTAGGTTCTTAATATAGCTGCATCTCTCACATAGTGAATATGTGTGGATTAGGAGAAGTGGGTTGTCAGTGTACATAAGACAATTGCTACATTGCCTCAAGATGCCTAGGTTGACCAGGCTGGCTGCAGAAATGGTGGGAAATGTTCCATCCATAGCACTTGGTATAATGGTCTGGTCAGTAACAGGGGAGGACTGGAATGACCAGGTAGGGGGTGATGCAAGTGTCTAAACTGTGAAGGCTTGGTAAGCGGGACATAGTAGTATCCCAGAAGCACAAATGAACATATCACCTGACAGTGAAGTACAACCACAAGAAACCTCCTTTGGAGCACAAACAGTTGATTAAGGAAATATTATCTATCTAGAAGTTTTGTGTCTGTAACCATCAATGGTGTACGACACTGAGCGGTGGTGCTCGCTGCGCAAACACTGATAATAAATAGCAACGAGATTTAGCTGATTTAAACCACACTAGCCAATGGCAACACACAAGACTGGGCCCTGGACCAACAGTCACCACTCAGATGGAATTTAGCTGCACTCTTTTCTCACAAGGAACAGGGAGAGGCTGTATTTAGTGGGGGAAAGCTGGTTTTGTGCTCCGTAATTGCAAAAAAAAGACTGGATCCAGCAAATCTGTAACAGGCCTACTCTGTGGTAAAAGTGCAGGAAACATAATACACAGAAATACAGTTAATCACAGCTCACAATAATAAATGCAAAACAGAAGAAAATGGTGCTTATTTTTCAATAGGAAATACTGGATGCCTTGGATATCACAGGAGATCAAGAGCAAGTAGCTAACCTCTCTGCAGTTCTGCTAAAGGTTAGTACCTTTATTAAATAATTAAACTAAGCATATTCAATTACTCCTTTCCACTGACTATCTAGAGTTTAGATAAAGACCTTCTATTGTAAAAACGAAGAAAGTGCTCCTGTTTCTGACCATATGCTATGATTTTTAAATGCCAGTGCTATAATTTTTAATGCACAGCAGCATACTTTATATGTGGCAACACAGTACCTTTGATGTTGGTGTCCTCTCCTTTTGTGCAGTCTTATAGGTTCATAGGTAGGTACTAGGCTATCGGCCCAATGGCCTACGTAAGCCTAGCCAACAAGGTTCCCTGGCTTATGCCACCCAAGAAAGTTATTTTCCTGTGCCACTGTAGAGCAGAGGCGCAGAAGTGATCCCCAGGATGTATTTCCTATTTCCCATCCACTCATCAAGAGTGCTAATAAAGAACTTTGCTTGACATAGATGGGTAGCCTGTTCCAGAGTATGGGAAGTCTCTGGGACAGGAATCTATCCCTCCAGCATGTCCTGTTTATTGTGGTGACAAGGTTTAGTTCCCTAGAGTGTGTAGCTCAGAGGGATTGGGATTTTGTTAGGTGTAGCATGTCCAACAGCTCTGGGTTTGACATAGCTTTATATGTTAGGCAGAGATCACCTCGGAGCAGATGATATGCTACAGAGTAAAGCTGGAGTTTTTTGAGGCGGTCAGTGTAGGGCATTTGTTTGATGCCAGTAATCCTCTTTGTGAGGTACTTCTTTGGCCTTTCCAGCTGCTGCAGATGTCTTGTGAGGTACATTCCAAAAGGGGCGTTGTACTCTATAATGGGTCTAATGAGTGTTGAGTAGAGGGGAACAATGACCTCTTTTTTCCTGGATGAGAACCCTTTTATGATGAGGTGTGCCATGTAGAAGGACTTCCTGACTACTGTGGCGATGTGACTATCAAAGGAGAGACTACTGTTTACCTGGGTCCCAAGGTCTCTTATCACACATTCGGTGTTAAGTAGATTGCTGCCTATGTGGTAGTTCATGGGTACAGAGTTTTTACCAAAGGGGATGGCACTGCACTTTTTGGCATTGAGCTTGAGGCCATGGCTCTGACACCAGGCATCTGTCTCAGCGAGGCCCTTCTATAGGATGTCCACATCATCTGGGGACTTGACTATGTCTCCTAGTTTGCAGTCATCTGCGAACTTCGTTAACCAGAGGCCTTCTGTGTTAGCCTGTACTTCAGAGAAGTAGATACCAAACAGGAGTGGTCCCAGGACAGGACCCTGTGGTACTCCACTTGTCACTGCTTTGAGGTCAGATTTGGAGTCTGCAACTTTTACAGTTTGGGTTCTGTCAGTGAGTCAGTTGGCAACCCATCTTGTGACGTAGGGATTTATACCTAGTTTAGTGAGTTTAGCTATAGTTCCAGAATGGGGGATGGTGTTGAAAGCATTGGCGAGGTCAAGATAGGCTGTGTGAATCACCTTACCCTCCTCTATGGCTTTGGTGACTGCCTCAAAGAAGTTGATCAGGTTCAGAAGGCATGATCTGCTGTTCACAAACCCGAACTGGGTGGGATCCAGAGTTTGGAGGTTACCAATGTCTTTGTTTATGAGTTCCATGATGATACGTTCCATGGCCTTGCAGACCAGGCTCATCAGGCTAATAGGTCGATAGTTCCTGGGATCAGTGGTGGCTCCCCCTTTGTAGGGTGAGAGAACTGTTGCTGTGCACCATTCAGTGGGCACAAAGCCTGATGCGAGGCTATTATTGAACATGGAGCTTAAGTGGGGACCCAGTTCGTTCTGAAGTTCATGTAAAACACAGCCTGGGATGTTGTCCGGTCCCATGGATGCTGTGTTTTTGGCTTTAGAGAGTGCAGCTTTTACCTGCATAGTTGTGATTACAGGGACTCTGCATTCTTCCTGTATAGATATGGGCCCTTTAGGGGGTGAGGGGGGTAAAGTTAGCACTGAACCTATCTGCCAGGATGTTGGCAATATCAGTTGATTCTGTAATTTTCGTGCCTTTGTGCTGTAACTCAGAGCAGATCTGGTTGTTGCCAGTGAGATTTTTGACATAGCTATAGAATGCTTTGTGGTTGTCCTTAGAATTAGTGGCGATTTTGTTTTCGTAGCTAGCTTTGGAGGATCTTATAAAGGATCTCAGCTTCCTACTGAGGCTGACCAGGGAGCTCCTCCACTCATGGGATTTTACTGTCTTTTGCAACAGTTTCTTCCTTCTGTTGTACAGTTTGTTTATAGCAGGGGACCACCAGATTGGCTTCCTTTTTTTTGGACGATAGCATCTTGGTTCTGTTTGGGATAGCACGATCCATGCACTCGTGTAAGTGCTTATAGGGTGCATTTGTGTAGGATTCAGCAGTTGTAACTGTATTGTCCAGGGTGTCATGAAGTTCACCACTTCTGTCTTAAGAAGCATGAAGTTGGCTTTGGAGAAATTTTTTACTGTGGTTTCCTTAATGGGGGGTGGGGGTGGGATGTGGATATCAAGGGTGATTAGCTTATAGTCGGATCGGACCAACGAGGAGTTGACTTCAGGTGTGGAACACTGGTCACTCATGTTGGTAATGACTAGGTCTAGGATATTGTTGCCCCTGGTGGGGGTGTGGATAAGTTGATCCAGGGCATTGGAGTTTTATAAATTTCAGAAAGCGTTGAGCTAAGGAGTTGGTACACGAGTAGTTTTCCTAGTTAATTGTGGGGTAGTTGAAGCTGCCCATTGTTAGGGTGTTTGGTTGAACCCTAATATTTTCCAGTACATCAAGAAAAGAGGAGTGGGAATCCTGGGGCATGGTGGGGGATCTGTATCAAGCTACAATTTGGATTGCAGTTTTGCCCAGAGTTAGTTGCACTTGGATAACCTCGGATGCATTATGCTGAGCAACTAGCCTGGAGGTGTGGATATCCTTAATGAATATGGACACACCTCCGCCTTTGGTGTTTCGGTCCAGGTTACATGGCTGAAAAGTGTGGTATGAGTTATAGCCTGGTAGTGCAGGGGTGCTCTCTGGAGCCTTGAACCAGGTCTCAGTCACTGCACAGATATCGATGTTTTCCATTTTAAGGAGTGCCTCGAGTGAGTGCATTTTGAGATTTAGACTTCTAGCATTGAGTAGCATTACCCTCAGTTTTTGCTTGCCTGTTCCTGTTACGGTGGTGAATTTGTTATTTGAACCTTACCTAAAAAAGGCACTATAGGGGCAGCAAGAGCCTTAGCCAGTATCCAGAATCCCAGGGGCGACAGGTACAGGCCATCTGTAGCAAAGCATCGTGGTCTTTCGACCATGTCATCCCAAGCAGACAGATACTGGATCCCCTTAGAATGACACTAGAATCCTAGCCAATTGTTGAAATCAATCATTTTGTCCTTGTACTGCGGTATAATTCGGGGCGATGGCAGAATGCTACTCAGGGCTAGGGTCCTACCTGCCTGGGCTCCAAGATCAGAGAGCTCTTCCATGTCTCTTTTCATGTAGCCCAGGGAGGTACATCTCAGGTCATTCACACCAACATGGACAATGATAGAGTCATATTTGTAGTTGTTGTGGAGTGACCTGAGTGCGTGGATTATGTGGGGGATCCTGGCACCCGACAGGCAGCTGACAGTAACCTTCTACTTGTTTAGCCTGGTGAGTGGGACATCAGTGTGCCTGACTATAGAGTCCACCTATGACTAGTGTGTTGGGTACGTTGTTTTGCCTTATTGGCTGTGGTTGAGTGGCACACTGAGTCTGTGGGCTGTGTGTCATTTGGGTTGTGTTGGGGGATGGAGGTTGCTTGCGTTTCTGCATTGGAGGTCTCTGTTGCTTAGACAGTATATTATTGAGAGCCTCCGCAAATGTTTTTGTGTTACTATGTGTGGATTTTGGTGGTGTAGATTTAGTGAGACTGTGTGTGATGAGTGTGGTGTGGTGCAAATGTTTCCTTTCTCCTCATGCCTGTCAAGTTCAGTCTTGGTTGGAGAGAGCTTTACCTCCAGTTTGGCTAGATAAGTGCATCTCTCACAGGTTGTAGTGTTGGGTGGTAGGAGGAGAGGGTTGTCTTTGTACATGAGGCAATTTCTACATTGCCTCAAGATGCCCAGATTCATCAGAGAGAACACTGGGAGCTGACCCTTTGACATGCCTGAATAACAACCTATTTTCCTCTAGATAAGTGAGGAAAGCGAGTACAAGAGCCATTTTTCTCTAAGCTTAAAGTAAGAAAAGTAAGTACAAAAACTGTTTTCCTCTAGGTAATGAGGAAGATTGAGTGCTATAGTAATTAGTAGCTTATTTAGTGCTTACCAGTTCTGAACAATTGCTGAGCATGAATAAGCAAATTTAAGTGCTAAAACTAAGAATCTGTATCTGCACTAGACGAGTTACAGGACAGAAACAAGTGCAAATGCAGGCTTTCAAATCAGAAAGTTGAGAGATATGGAAGAGATACAATTTCGAGGCCAGAACCACTCCTTATGTGGTAGACAGGTTACCTAGTGCTTACCACTCCCACTGATAAGCTAGAAGGCTTCCCTCCAACACAGAAAGGCTTGGGGGGCTCAGAAGCTTACATACAGTCCTGGATACAGCAAATATGTATCTTGAACACTAGTTACAGGTAAGGTAAGAAACAGGCTTACAGTTTTTTTTTTTACAGAAATGTAGCAAAAACAGTAGTAAAAACAATTCACATGCAGTGCAAGCTAGCACACTTGAGTATATAGCAATATTAGACCAAACACAGTTTAAAAAATGCAATTAAATTAAAAAGGACTAAAAGCAAGTGCAGAAAGAGTTTATTAGGTAGAATGTAGTAAAGAGATGTGACTTCTCTTCTTAAACATGATACTAACCTTTTAACGAGCCTAAAGCCTATCATTCTTAAGACATCATAACAACATTTGTGCTGCTGCTCTCCTGCTCTTACACAAGTCATACACCATTGAATTTATGATTCTGACTCAGTCAATTCTTCAAATACTTAAAATTTCGAACATTACATGGTCGAGACCAAACGTTCGAAATTTCAAGTGTTCGAAAATTGACTTTCAACGGTGACGTACTGTGCAGAATGGGAGAATTTTCCTTTTCTGCACTGAAGTGCAGTCTGAGAGTTGGTATATTTAAGTAGGGGGTGTGGGGGGTGCAGAGGGTCTTGCCCCCCTGCTCGCACTGTTAAGGTGTGTTTTTTTTTAATTTCATATTCGAACATCCAAATGTCGAACATTTGGTCTCGACCATGTAACGTTCGACATTTTGAATGTTCGAATATTTAACATAGACCCCTATATTACACTTCTGTCAACATGTAATTTGCGCATTGCATTGTTCCTGAGTGCAGCCATATTGTTGTGATATTTTGGGTCATTACCTTGATGTCTGAAACGTAGCTGCTGGACCTGTGCAGGCCACAGGCCTTGTCCTATAACACATTGATGAATTACTCCTACAGACATTTTACAGCACAGGTGTATAATGCCGTATTGTCTTCTACTTGTAGTCACACTGACAGTGCTATAGTACTATACTAGTACTGTAAAGTCATCTTTTTGCTCTTAACAATTGCAGAGGCCCAGTGAGTATTGCACTACAATACTATATTCCTCTCACCTTCTTTGCTCAGTTCTGGATAAAGCCCAAAGACTTTTCTTTTTCTGATACTTTATCTAAGATTATTTCTTTCCCACTGGTGGCTAGAATGAAATTTCCATTACAAAGAAAATTTACTATGATTTGTTACAGTTGGATGCACTTGCAACTGTAGTTAGTTCTTGTGTTTTTTCTACCTTAGATAATTCTTACTGCTGATAATTTACAAACCTGCTGCCCCAGAAGTCTGACAGGTTATATGGGGTTCCTCAGACTCATAAGTATGTGTTCCAGTCCTAAAGCAGGTCCAAAGTAAATTCCATTTAAAACTGCTTCTGCTGAATAGACTAATGCTGCTAATCCCAATCCTTCTGACAAGGGTGGGAAAGCTTCTGAAAAATTATGGAAGAACGTGTATTCTTCTGCCAAGTTTATTTTCAGGATTTTAAACTTGTCAAACTCCTATGCTAAAAGTTTAAATTTTATCTTTTGAGAACAGTGCAGATGTTAATAGTTAACCTTCCTTCCTTCCTTCCTTCTGAGGTTAAAAATTCTTCATAGGCTCATAGCAGGTTACTAGGCTAATGGCCCTAAAGCCCTTATAAGCCTAGCCATATTTATCCCGAGTTGCCCCAATTGTCGTGGTTAGGTGAGTGAAGTTTGCAGAAGTAAGGGTCTATGGTAGTTAATACTGACTTCCTCTGTCCCATCCACTGATCTAGGTTGCGTTTGAAGAGGGCCAGGGAGAGGCTTTTGTTTCACATGAATTGACAGCCTCTGAGAGATGCATCTGTCTCTCCAACATGACCTGTTCATGTCAGAGGCTATGTTAAGATCCCTGGGTGAGTGACCATCATGCAGTTTGATTTACGATCATGTAACATTTCCATCAGAGTCAGGCCGGGGACTGCCCTGTAAGCAAGGCAGTAACCTGTAGGAGACCAAATACAGTAACAGGGCTTTCAACCTTTCCACACAGGACTTATTTTGTGTACCCTGTAATTTCTTGGTGAGAGACTTCTCTGGTCTCTCCAGTTGTTGCAGGTGTCTGATGAGATACATGCAAAAGGGAGCATTGCACTCAATTATGGGTCAGATGAGGGACGAGTATAATTGAATTATAACATCCTTAAATCTAGATGCGATGCATTTACTTATAAGATGTGCCACATAGATGTATTTCCTTACTATTGTGGGTAAGTGGTGGTCAGAGTTCAGAATGCTATCCACCTCAGTACCCAGATCACATACCACTAGGTATACATTTGGGGGGATGCTGTCTATAATGTAATTAATAGGGATGTCAGCTTTCCCAAAGGGAATAATTTGCATTTAGCTTTAATCTGTGGCTTTACCAACAATTGTTTCTCTGTGTTAACCCTGTCTGCAGTATATTAACATTGTTGGGGGACTTGGTTATTGCTCCCAATTTGCAATCGTTGGTGAACTTGGTCAGTCACAGGCCGTCCAAATTTGCTCGGACATCTGAGAAATAAATTCTGAACATTAAGGGGCCCAGCACAGAATCCTTTGGTATGCCACTGGTGACTGGTGTTTTGCTAGAGTTGAAGTCACCCACTGTAACAGTATGTGTCCTGTTGGTGAGCCAGTTGGATAACCATCTGGTAAAGTACTGTTAATTCCCAGTTGAGAGAGTTTCTCTGTAATTCCTGAGTGGGGGATTGTATCATATGCCTTGGCTAGGTGAAGATAGGCTGTATGCACTGCCTTTCCCTCACCCAGGGCCTTGGTGACTTTCTCAAAGACGTCAGCCATATTTAACAGGCATGCTCTACTTTTAACAAATCCGAACTGGGTTGGGTCCAGAGTTTGGAGATTCCCTGTGTCCTTGTTAATAAGGGAAATGATGATTATTTCCATGGTCTTGCAGATGAGGCTAGTCAAGCTTATGGTCTGTAATTCCCAGGGTTGGTTGATAGTCCCCCTTTGTGCAGAGGGAGTACTGTTGCTGTCCTCCATTCCACCCTGTATAGATAGTTTGTGGGCTGTGGTTAAACAGTTCTCTAAGTGGGTCTGCTAGGTCATGTTTTAAGTTGTTTAAAAGGCATCATGTGATGTTTTCTGGTCCTATTGATGCTGTATTTTTGGCCACGAGGAGTGCTGAGATGACCTACTCTCTTCAGGTAATAGGCTGAGGAAAGGTGAATTTTGCTCCAACTCCATCAGCTAGCAGGATGGTTATTACCTCTAGTTTGAGTATGGTTGGGGCCATCCCAGCCCAGTGCATAGCTATGTATTCTGTTTTAGATTTTGGGCATAATTAAAGAATGCCTTGTGATTATCCTTGGCTAGGCACGCTAGTCTTGCTTCATAATTAGCTTTGGAGGACTTGACAAGATCTCTGATTTATTTGTTTAAGCTAGAGAGGGATTTGTTCCTCTGTTGAGCCAGTTTCCTCTTGTTCTGTGATATTAGTTTCTTTCTCTTGTACTAAGGATCCAGCAGGGTGGATTGTTTTTTTGGCAAGACCTTCTTTTAATCCGGTCAGTTACAGCTGATTCTGTACAACTGCTTAAGTGGTTAGACAGGGCATTGTTGTACACCTCTGCATAGGACTCTGTGTTATCTGCATTCAAGGAGGATTTGAAACTTATTATACCATCATTTAGTATGAGGTAAGACTTCTTCAAAGACAAATTAAGCATTTTTGAGCTTGATGGGATATTTGGTGTTGTATTGTATCGAACGAGGCTGACTTATGCTGTGATGTTACCAGGGAGGACATCACATGGGGGGGGGGTGCAATGCTCTCCCATATTACTGAGTGCTGTATCCAGGACATTTGAGCCTCTTATGGGTGTGCTGACTAGCTGTTCCAGAGAATTTGCAGTGAGAGAGTCCAAGAACCTCTGAGCCATCGTGTTTGTGATCATGTATGCTTCCCTGTCGATGGTAGGATAATTAAAATTACCATTAGTAAGGTGTTGGGCTGTATGGCAAGTGACTCCAGTAAGTCCAGGTATGCAGTGTGCTTTTTTTGTTTCATGGTGGGGACCTTTAGCTAGCTATGATGTGGTAAGGGGCATTGTATATAGTTAATTGGACATGGAGTAGCTGGAGAGTCCTACTGTTTGATCAGTCTTGAGGTGTACTCAATCTTAAAGAAAATGGTTACTCCTCCTCCTCTGGTTCTTTCATGCTCAGTCTGTGGTCTGAATATATGGAAGGCATTGAAGCCCTGCAAGGCTAGGGTGCTTTCTGCACCTTTGAACCATGTCTCGTCAGCATCCTCCAAAGTGAGGAGAGCTTCCAGGGAGTGCAGATTCCTTTAGACTCCTAGCATTAAGCAGCAGTACCTGGAGTTTATCTAGAGAGGATTTTGTTATGTTGGGAGATTGGTTATTTTGAGACTTCATAAAAAAGGCTCATTAGGGGTGGATAATGTCTTTGCCAGTATCCAAAAGCCTAGGGGAGACAGGTGCAAGCCATCTCTGGCAAAGCAGGGTGGCCTGTCTCCCATGTCTTTCCGGGCTGACAGATATTGGATCCCCTTGGACTGACACCAGAAGTTAAGCCAGTTGTTGAAGTCCATAATTTTTTCTTTGTATTGTGGCATCAACCTTGGAGAAGGTTGAATGCTGTTTACAGCTAGGCTAATACCTGCCTGTGACATATAATCTGAGACCTCAGTCATATCTGTCTTCATAAAGTCTGAGACCTCAGTCATATCTGTCTTCATAAAGTTCAGTGAGGAACGTCTCATGTCATTCACTCCTACATGGGCTGTGATGGAGTCATGTTGGTTCTTGTGGTTAAGTGACTGGACAGATTCTGGAATCTGACAGGCAACTAACCATAACACTCCTTATCCAACATGGTGAAGGGAACATCTGTGTGTCTCACAGTGGAGTCACCTGTGACAATTACATTAGGTTTATTTGTTGAGACACTGGTCTGTGTATTATTGTGTTGTGGTTGTATTTTGCATTGTTGTATGTGTAAGTGGCTTCTGTTTGGGAGGTCTCTGATATTTTGGTAAGTTACTAGTGAGTACCTCTGCATATGTGGGCTTATGTGTTGTGTCCTTATTTAGTGTGGGAAGTGCGTGTGTGCTGGCAGCCTGTTTGGCATTCAATTTGTCCTTATGTGAGAGTCTTTCCTACAATTTCATAGTGCAACTGCATCTCTCACATAAAGTATTTCTTTGTTTCAGTAGGAAGTGTTTGTCAGTATACATGAGACAATTGCTACATTGCCTTATGATGCCCATGTCTATTAGGATGGCCAGGGAGATGATGGTAAACTGCCTGTCCATGATACCAGGAGCTTACTGTCTGTTTTATTAGAAAATAATGGGTTAATTTGACGGGACTGTGTTGGTAGTGCTGAGACTACAAGAGGGAACTATACTTTGTGTAGGCTAAGGTTGATCAATAAGGCACTGCTGCTCAGTGCACAACTGAGCTGCTCCTAGAGCAGCAGAGAAACCTGGAAGGGTTTCTTTGACAGTTGTTTGGGGAAAAACTGAGCTTCTAGGCTTTTGCTTCTATACAGGGCACTGCTAACCACCACTGTGAGAAGAGCAGCACCGCACAAATGAGAGGCTTAAATACAAGCAAATTTAAACTAATTGTAAGCTAGTAGCATTCAGGAAAGCACACAATACACAACTAGACAGGTTAGATAAGCACACTTCTACCACCGGGGTGCAGGAAAATCACCTTCTTTATTTAGAATAGCTGGTTTGGAGTTCACGTATAATAAGACCACACCTATGATAATGTGAGGTATTGCCAGCTATGCCAGGAGAAGTAGGGAAGTGGATGTGTAACATAGCCAGCATAGCTAGCTGGAGTTTTGCAAATAATTTGTATGTCGTTTATATAGCAAACTGATTTGCACTGATGCTTGTGTTGAAAAATGTGTTTGTAAAACTGCTTGTGTTTAAAGTGTACAACAGTGTGTCCTGCTGGACAGAAAAGAAATATACACAAATGTTAGACTGTACTATTGTAACTGATTAAATGTATATATGGTAGCAGAGGATACTGTAAGTGAAGAGGTTAAACTCGGTCTCGAATAACATTTAGAAAAATATCCTGAAATTAAATTACTTGTTTTAGGCCATAAAGAGTGTATGTTACAGTTCTGATTGCAGCCAGAGACAAAATGTCTGTGAAAACAAGGACTAAGAATCCTGCTGTATTGTCCTTAGCAGTGAACTAATTGCTACTGTGGAAGGGTGGACGTTTTGAAATGGTTTTATAGCTTCCAGATGATATAACATATCCTGGCTTTTAGATGCTATAATAGCCTAGCAAAGCTCTGCTTGTGTATATGGTAACACATATGTGAAAGATTCTGGTTCAGTTTTTAGTAAAGGGGTAGTATAGAAACCAGCCATCAGATGACCAGATGTATGTGATGTCGTTCTGCAATCCGGCACTGAGATGATGTTTTAATACTAGATGAGACAGAAGTTTCAGAGCAGTCTGTTTTTGAAACCTGATGTAGAAGGATCACTCACCTACTTCATTTTGCCTTGCTTTAGTAAGTAACCATGGAATTCTACTTCTTTAGATCAGTCAGGAAAATATAGAGAGATAAGTTATCTATTCATTTGTGTTATTTTAATAATTCCTTTGACAGAAACTTGTAAATAGATATTTACTGCTTTCATCAGCCACACAAAAGGAGAACCAAATATAGAAAAGTAACAACCACAGGCAAAAGTACCAAGGATTTATTACCAAAACTTTAGCACCTCGGCTCTCACAGCCATCAAGAAGTGAAATACACTTCTTGAAGGCTGTGAGAGCCAAAGCACTAAAGTTATGGTAATAAATCCTTGGTACTGTTGCCTGTGGTTGTTAATTTACTATTTTCATGTTATTTTATTTATTATTATTCAATATGTTTAATCTTTTCATTGTGGCTGTTTTTTTAGAGAATATTTTAACCTTTGAGAGTACTTATATTTATTTGGAGACACTTTGGCCACTCCTGAAATTCTTGCTGCATTGGTCAAACACTACCATTTGTATTAGTATTAATTTCACCTGGTAAAATTAGGAACACTTCTAAGAGGCTTAGAGTAGCTGGTTTTGGAGTATTCTGGTGGCAATATCTACCTTATAGTCTAGGCAGAGGGGCATAGCTAGTAAATCTGTGCCAGCCTTTTCCAGGTGCACGTGTGTGTGTGTGTGTGTGTGTGTGTGTGTATGTGTGAGAAAATCAAATCTCAGAGAGAGTGTGCATGTGTATGTGTTAGATACTTGGAGCAGGGATACAGAGCACTGGTTTCACAGAGAAAGTGTGGTGGACTTGGATTGGGATACACGGCTGAGGACTCTACTCTATAGCTGTGCCAATGGGAGTCTTATTGGGGGCCTGGACAGAGAGAGAGTGAAACCCAGCTTCCAGACTGCATGTGTTCCCAGTGTGCTCTTAAGGGAAATTGTACTTGGTGTAGAGAGCTGCATCTGGAAATACTTTGTATACCTACCTATCTTTGTTCCAAGTCAATGTCC
Organism: Protopterus annectens; assembly: GCF_019279795.1. Lineage (NCBI taxonomy): Eukaryota > Metazoa > Chordata > Ceratodontiformes > Protopteridae > Protopterus > Protopterus annectens. The sequence goes on along the minus strand of NC_056732.1, from coordinate 1,469,215,875 downwards.
CTCACTGGTGTCACTGGTGAGAGTTCAGACTTCTTGATTACTAGCCCAGGGGAGGAACATTTGCACTACCTACAACAGCCCTACAACTACAATGTAAGTTTTTTTTGGCTATAAAGTAAAAAAATAAAAAAATAAAAACAAATGACTTAAGAAATTGTTCAAGTACATTCACTGTATGTAGAAGAGAAGTGCAAAAACAATTGGAGCTGTTTTGTGTACATCCAAGCTCACACAGCACAGGTAAACACCTGCTGCCACTGGATGAATAATCCCAGTCCTCCTAATGTAAAGGCACAATAAAGGGTGAAATGCTACCACAAACAAATGATATGGATATAGTACAGTACTTTAAACAGCTTATAAAAGTGTGATTATGTAAATGAGCTGTAAAAATTTATAATACCGTACTGTACCGCAATTAGCTGGAAAGACTGTAATGAGACTGAGAACAAAAGTGTTTAGCGGTTAATTACCCAAACTCATGCTGAACAGGTGTCAGTCTCTCCTTTATGGGCCAAGTCTTGTGTACTTTCCAGAATGAGGTCTCCAAACACTGTAGTTCATTCAGTAAGGCTTTATTAGATGTTCACAATATCCAAATACTGTCTTTCTTTATTAACAGTGCTGATAAACAATTAGTGTTCAAAGTTACTGCACATCATATTTTAATTGTCCTGAACAACATAAACTAATGTAGTCCTTTATTTTACCTGTCTTCTGTACTCAGGCTCAAGTGTCTGTAATCTTCTCTGAAGTAACAGGTCGATTGAACTCGCTAACCTTAACTGAACTGCTATCCTGAACACAACATATTATATTGCTTCAGTCCAGTAATTTTCCTTTACTTTTCATAATCTTGGTCTTGCGCTTTGTCTCATATGTGCTTTATTTGACATTCCATTAAGGAACATTCTGTTGATGGCAAGGTTGTATCTTTCCCCTTGAGAAAAGAACATTCTGTATTTTTACACACTTTATGCTTCTTTCCTCTCTAATAAACTGTCTCTCATGCTTGACCAGCAATGTTGTTTTTCTTTCTGCTTAACTGTCTTTTATGCATAAATGAAACAATTTATTTTGTCCTTTAGCCTGTCTGTCTTTTAACTACTTTATAATGGAAGTCCCTAATCTGACATGAGACAAGAGCCACTCAATTGTACAGAATTTATAAACGCACTAAAACAAGATTATCTGATTAATAATCCCTCCAGCCAATAAAACTACATGCAGAAATGTCAAGCGTTTCTCCAACCTAAACATAGCAGGCTACTTCACAGTGCACTAGATGAAAAATCACTGACCTCTTGATATAAAAACAAGTGCTTGCTAGAGTATAAAAATACACTGCTTTATCCAACAGCTAGCTAGATAATGAATTTAGAGTAAGTAAATCAGTAGAACAGACAATGAGAGGGAGGGTGCACTTTTCAATATAAGCACAAGGAAAGGCAAATAAATAAATATCAACAGTGAAGAAAGGGAGGAGCTTATTAAGTTCATTTTACAGTAGGGGTGGATAGCTTAAAATCACCAGGTTTAAAAATCAGATCAGCGAAGTGAGGGTGGGTGGGAAAAATGCAGGGAATCACCATCAGTGCTTTTAGTTTATGCAGGCTTGAAATCTTTTCAGAAAAAGACCAAGACCCAAAAATTCACTTCACTTTGTATTTAAGTATCATGCAAGAAGCAATTTAACTAATGAATCTCTCACATAGAACAAAAACATGAGGCCAAGTAGAATTCTCAGAACAGAAAACAAAATAGAACAGGTAAAACAGAAATCGGCTCCAACACTCGCATACAAAAAAATATAGGTTTACTTTCCTTACCCAGCAGGCAATCACCAGCCCTGCTTTAGTTTATACAGGCGTGAAATCTTTTCAGAAAAAGACATTTGTATCTGCTGTTACTAAGCCTGTAAGTGTGCTTATGATGCTGCTTGATTATTCCTCCAGAGATGCAAGTGTGATGAAAGTGGAAAGTTGAGTCACGGGGTGACAATATTTTTCTGCCCTCATTTTTAAAGCAAGTAAAAATTTCCCTTCTTTTTTGTCTCCCTTTTTCAATAAGCAATTTCTGCAGCAAGAGCTATCAAATGGAAGTTTAAAAAAATGGCAAGCAGACTCTAAAAAGGAAAGCCTTTAACAATCAAAAACAGTCCTTTGCCTGAATGTGCCACCCAGCTTTGGCAACTCTCTCAAGCTTCTTCTTCCCTTGTGGCACCAGATTGTAGCAAACAAATAGGTTTTAAATGTAATTCAGCTAGGATACACCTCACATTGGGAATCCCACCTTCCCTTTCAGGGGAATTCCTCCTTGTGTCTTCTTTTCTATAGCAAATGGAGGAAGTAGTTGAACCAGTGCCTCTCTGTCTGGTGGGCAAAGGGTTTTGTTCAAGGATCTTTGTGGTACAAAAGAAGGAATGCTTTTTGGAGATCTGTGCTGGATCTTTCCTTTCTCCCTTTTTTATTAAGATTCCAAAGGTAAAAATGCTTTCTCTTCAGTCCCTTTTATTTATTTTCCCTTCTGTAGCTTTCATGGTAAAGCTAGACTTAAATGATGCTTATCACATTCCTGTTTGCATACAGTTCAGACTTTGTTTTGTTGTGTCTGGTTTAGAGTATTAGTTCTCTGTTTTACACTTTGGACTTTTCACTGCTCCAGTGGTATTCACAAAGTGTCTGGCTCCAGTAATTGCTTATTGCTGACTTCAAGCCGTCAATGATTCCCAGGCTTCCTATGGCCAGACTCCACATGAGCAAAATCTCATGTGATACCTCATGTCTTTTTTGATTCCTCATCTTCACCCTTTATCTCTTCAGATCCCTTACAGGTCTCCTAGCTCCCTTTTGACTCCTCTCCTGTCTGTCGCTACAGATGCATCTGACACCACAGTGATGTGGTACATAAAGAAGGGGATACCAGGTTAGAGGGTACAAGATTGTACCCACTTTACACATTTGCTGTGATAGCAACTCAACACAGTTTGACTCTGAAGGCTTCATAATTCTGTCAAGGCCAAACCTAGTTGAAAACAAGCTAAGCAGTACCGGAGCAAACACAAACTGAAACTTCCTGGGGTCTTCCAAAGATTGAGCCAACCATGGGGAAAAATTAAGTAGATATGTTTGCATCCTCCTAGATGAGAGAACCAAGGATTCTGCTCCAGGAGTCCTTGCAGAGAGTCTAGGAAGGCAGGTGCATTTTTATTTCTATGGACAGGGATGTTCTTGCATGCTTTTCTATCTTTTCACTGATATCCAGAGTTGTTCAGAAGATCTGCCTGAAAATAGAGGTACAACTCATTTTGGCCTTGGTGATGGTGGTTCTCCTGTCTTTTTATATGGCCAAGGGCAGTTACCACAGACTTCCTGAGAGAGTGGGATTGCTCACATAAGAAAGAGGTTGTTTGATAACCTCAACCTGAAAACTCTTCAGCTAACTGTCTGGATGATAGAATCTTGATACCTTGTAGACACCTATTTTCTTAAGATGTCCTGCAAGTACTGAATGAGGTGAAAAACTGCCATTAGAGTGTCACATATGTGCAAGTGGAAAAGATCTTCTGGTTGGTGCCTGTCCAAGTTCCAGGACAGAGTCATTTCCTCTGGCTTTTCTTATTCGGTTGTCAAGGTTCACTTGTCAGCCATTTCTGCTTGTCTGTTCTTAGATCCCACCTTTCTAACTATCCTCAAGTTAAACAGTCAAAAGTAAGCGGCTCCTGTTTGGGATCTAGTTCTATGTTAAAAAGTGTACTGATGTGAAAAGCTGCACTGATGTTAACCTGAAAAACTGTTTACATGCTCGTTGTGACTTCTCCTAGCTGATCAGTTAAAGCTGTTATGTCAAGTCGGCCATATTTCTTTTTTCACAAGGATGGAGTTTCTTTTGAAAGTTAACTCTTTTTTTTTATGTTGTAAAGTGGCCTCAGAGTTTACCTAAAGTCAGACTGCTAATCTTGTGTCTTCTTCCTGGAAACCAAGAACAAGGTAGAAAACATTATTTACACTCTGGATGTCCACAGGCAGCTTCGATACCTGCCTAGGCAAGAGTCAGTGCTTCAGGAAAGCTGATCAGCTATTTGTCCTTTCCTCTTGGCTTCAAAGAATACAAACACTGTCAAAGTAGACTGTTTCCAGAGGCTGTTTCGTGAGGTTATCTTTTCTTGTATTCATCATAATAAGCCACTCCAGGCAGGGTTAGGGCTCATTCCACAAGGGCTTTGACTTCTTCAGTGGCTTTCTGGAATGGGGTGGACTTCACAAGTTTTCTCAAGGCTGCAGCTTGGTCCACTGTATATATTTTGAGAAAACACTGTAACTGGATTAGTTTTCCATGTCCAGAACAGGCTTTACTAGGACCATTCTCCGGGGGCTTCTGGATTCTTAATTTATTTTTCCTACCCCCCTCTTAGTTTCTTAAGTTATGGAAATCCACTCTAATGGCTTGTGCTAATGCAGCAGTGATCTAAATGTTGAAGTAAGCTTGCTTAGCCATAGATTTGTTCTAATAGATAACTGTTGCACTGGCACAGGTAGAAGCCTTGTTGTGACCTCTTCATAGTCTCAACTTATAGGAGATGCAGCAGTTTCTGTTCCCTTACTTCTCCCTTAAGTCTGTTTTTAGATTTTTTCACTTCCTCATATTTTCAGATTTCTGAAGAAGGCCAGGATGCAAAATGCCAAGGTCATTCTGATAGCCCTAGTTTGGCTCTGAAGGTCTGGTTCCTGTTGCCATGACCTCACCTCTTAGACAGGCTTGTCTATCTGAAGCCAGCCATGAGACAGACATCTGTCAAACCTGTTCAGCAAGCCTTATCCAAACCCCTTCATTCCTTACATATAACTACATGCTTTTTTCTACGTCCAGTGATGGCTAGGGACCCTTCTTATGCTTACAGTGGTGGCCCAGATGCTAAACTCTAGAGCATTGATCCTTTACATGCTCCAGTTGCATGTGTTTAAAAGTATTTAACACAAAGTTTTGATTTCTGTTCTCTGCTGTTCTATAGGTAAAGTATGTATGTCTGCTGTTTCCAGCCTTCATCAGAGTACCAACTCTTTATATCACTGTCCTCATTCAGAAGCGTCTTGCACATAGTCACCTTTCTTCTACATTCACGAGTTGAGCATCCTTTTCCTCCTTGGGACCTTTTATTTGTGCAAAAAAATCGTAACTAGGCCACTGTTTGAATGCATTGTAACTGCATGTCTTAAGCTTCTATCTTAGAAGACTTTGTTCCTGGTAGGTATCACTTCGTCCTAGAGCATCCCTGAATTACAGACCTTGTGTTTTCATCCTCATCACCTAATGTTTCCCAAAGAGAGTGCAGTCTTTCCTTCATGTCTAGAGTTGCAGTAAAGACAAATTTAAATCAGGCTGTCAATCTACATGTATTGTTCCATAATTAGAGGAAAATGTCTGAGCAGTCTGTGATCATCCATGCAGTGCAACAGATTTTTATGCTGTCAGAGTCGAAACAAAATCCCTGCTTTCATTCCTTGACAAAAGAGTAACAACAAATAGGAACAATTCTTAGCTGTTTATATCATGTTTAGAAGAGAATTTGGGATGCAGTTTGCCAACATCAACACTTTCAAGATGGCTTTCTAATTGCATTAACATTTTCTTAGAAAAATGTAACAAGTCTTTACCTGCTGAGCAAGGGTCACATTCGTAACAAAGGAGTGTCACTTTAACACTTTTTCAAGAGACTATAAGCTGCAGGTGTTATATAACACTAAGTCTTCCTTTGATGTCATCATTACATGGGGCATTCTTTGTTTCATGGGGATCCACCTAGGAGTTTTATTTTAGGACTCTGTCCTATCAGTAATGCTAGATTTGCCAATCCCAGGTGGATTGGCAGTCCCCTCCTTCTCCAGCTTAGACCTAATTGACCACAGTTGTGCTCTGTAGGTATTTGCATTAAACTTGCTAGTTTGTTTGTATTTATGTATGTATACATTTTTAACTAGGATAGAGGTCTAATCCATTTCAACTTTTTTTTGCTTCTGTAATGTTTGAAATAAAGAGCAACTGTACCGTGCAAATTAGGTACAACCTGCGGTAATCATTCAGAGGAGGAGGAGGAGGAGGAGGAGGAAACAGTGGGTCAAATCATTCTTTGTATTTACAACTAAATTTAGTTCTGCTACTGCCAGTGATGGCTTCACATTATTTATTACTTGGTTAAAAACTAGGAGGAGTCTGGCGATACACTGAGGCTATGTTATATTTCAGCCAGCATGCGGTTTGAGTATGTTTTCAGTGCCTCTGGCACATGCAGTTGCAGAGAGTTACTATTAAAGATGAAAGGGAAACAAAATATGCATGAAATAGAAACAGCTGTGAACGGAGTGGGTTGTTTGCTGTTTAAGCACTTTTTTAAGAAGTATTGAGAAGAGTCTAGAGCGTAAGTGCTAGGGCTAGAAATTCAACAACTATTTTACTCAAGAAATGTAGGCGAGCTTGGTGGGCATAAAAGGCACTTTACATCTTTTCTTTGTAACATTGAGCTCTAAACATTTATGCATTTGTAGTACATTCAGAATGTTGAAATCACTTCTGGGAAAGTTCCTTGGCTAGGTTCAGGAACCTCTATTTTAATAGCAAATGCACTGAATTAAAAAGTGGTTTATGTTTCACATACTGGAAAACTGCAACACCCAAGCCAAACAACATCTTCAGCCAAAATGTAGCTACAGTAATGTGTACCATATGAAACTAGAGCGGAGTTAAACTATTGCATATGTGGAATTCTCTTTCATTTTTAGGATTATGTCCAAAATGTCTAATGTATGTATGAAAGGTGTAGAGATCAATGTTGCAGACTGATTGCATTCCACTTTTGGTTCTACCCACATACCTTTTCCCTTTTATAAGTATCTATTCAATGTCTCTCTATTTGTGTATTTCTTGAAGGAAATTCTGACTAGGCATGACGCATTTTCATTGAAGCCTTGTGGCGGAACAGGTCAAGTGATAACATGGCACACACACACACACACACACACACACACGCACACACACTTGAACACTTAGCAGTCAAACATTAATTTTATACATTCTGCTCATAAACATTAGAGAATAGAGTAGAGCATCTGTTAAACATGTTGTGCAGCAAAAGCAAGATTAAGAACATAAAGAAAGGGCTTGTATAGCATTATGCAATGATCACCTCTATTCACTATAACATACAAGCTGGCTTGTGTGAGTACAGTTCAGAGAACAAACATAAAAGGTTATTAAGAAGTTAGTTGATATTAATGGCACAGTTTACTGGAAGATGGCCTTTAATAACATTCCTGAATGTTTGTTTTATGGAATTTGCTGTATCCTTTTTAAAAAGGAGTTCCATAGTTGGGAGACGACAGAGGGGGAACATCTCTTCAGGAAGATGTGTTTCATCAGATTAGACTTTGTGATATTTTGTTTGTAAGGTGACACATAACCAGCAAGTCCTAGACCACTTGATTTAGATTGGACTGAGAACACAAGCAAGCTCACCAGCAGTGTCAGAAGTTGTTTAGATTACTTTTGCAACACTTTTTCATCATTATCATCAGCCCCCTTTTTCCTGTTTTCTACATGAGGTCTGGGTGCTATGTCAACTGTGTTGCCATCTCTGTGTTTCAGTGCCACTCTCCTACCTTCGACAGCCATGTCAGATTGCCACAGGTGTTCTCTCACACAATCCATCTATCCCTTTGCTGAATGCCCTTTTTTTCCTCTTGCGTTCTTCCTATCTGTCCCAAATCTTCAACAGATTGTCTTCTGCTTTTCTGCACATGTACCTAAACTACCATAATCTGTTCTATTTGACCCTCTCTGTAACTGGGGCTACTTTGGCTTCTGCTCTTATATCATCATTTCTTCATCTGTCTCACATTGTGCATCCTGTCACCCATCTCAGATGCTTTGTTTCCTTCACCTCAACTGCTCTCCTTTTACTACCCGGGTTCCCGTACCATATAGTAGTATAGGTTGCACCACTGTTTTATACTCCCTACTTTTCAGCTTCTTTGGCATTCTTCTGTTATGCACTACACTTGAGACTGCCTGTGTCTGTTGGCTGCATCCCCTCTGATTCTAGCTTTGACCTCTTCATTCAGACTTCCCTTCTTCTTAACCATCCCTCCAAGATACTTTAAGCTATTAACCTTTCCACAGTTTTTCTTTATATCTCAGTTCTCATAGTCTTCTGATTTCCCCATTAGCTGCCATTATAACTGTTTTATCTATACTCTTGCCTTCAGTTTTGTATTCCACTCCACTCTCCTTTGCTGAACTTCTTCATCAGACTGCATGTAATGGCATCTCATCTGTGTACAGCAACTTTATCAGTCCCCTCCAACCTGTTCACTAATGTAGTCCCTCACCAGTTGAACAGCAGTGGGCTCAGAGCCGAATCCTGAGGCACAACCACTCCCACTGAGAACCCTTCTGTGAGACCAAACACTATCTAACTTGTCATTGGCTCCTTGAACATAGCATGCACTAATTCTGCCAGTGTTTCTTGGACTTTGAACCACAACAGAACTACCCAAATCAGTTTTCTTTTATATATATATATATATATATATATATATATATATATATATATATATATATATATATATATATATATATATATAATGGGAATAAAAAGGCTGAAACATGCATGTCCACAGCAAACAGGATTGGCTTTATTGGCCTCAGTGTAGCCATAACTACTTTAAAACGTAAAACAGACATGGGCATTCAAAAGATGTGTATCTGAAACGCTCTCTGCTCTTAAGGGGCATTTGCATATATTCCATGGGCCACCATTACAGGAGTTTTAAGGTATCACCCAGTGAAAACTCTAGCTTGTTTGTTTTTTTCTTGCAGATTTTTACAACAGATGCATCAGGCCTTGTCTGCAAGCATTCACACTGGTCTCTAATAGTGCTTAAAAAAGAAGCAAATATACGTCAAAGAAATAGTGGCCTTAATTTAGGCTGTCAAAGAATGCACTCATATATGGACAGAGGGGGTACTTCAGTTTGTAGCAGAAGTCACAACAGTGCAGTACATCAAGCAGGAGGAGAACAGATTGTTTACTCTTTGCAGGCTAGCAGTGACTGCCAGCCTTGCAGCACTGAATGATGTTCTTGGCAGACTGCATACCGTTGCTACAGAATATATTGGCAGTAGAGCTAAGCATATCAAAGCCAGATACCCATGAATGGATGTTAGAAAAGAGAAGTCTTCATCAATTAGTGCACAGGAAAGGTGTATCCCAGATATACCCGTTTGCATTAACAGACAACTGAATACATTTTGCTCAAGAGCACCATGCAAAGAGGCTTGACAGTAGATGCCTTTTCCATAAATTTGATTGGTGCGTTGTTTTTTGCCTTCCTTCTGATCCTGTTACTCCCAGTGGTGATCCAAAAGCAAGGGCAATACAGGCCAAAGCAGCACTGCTTCTATGGAATGTGAAGTTTTTCCCACTGCTGTGGTCCTAACTCAGAACAGATGGTCCCTCATTCACCCTAACTTTGGGACAATATGACTCACACCTTGGGTGATCTACCAATATACTGAGGGTATAGTGACGTACTATTAGGGATGCTAGAAAGCCTGCCACTAAGAAGTCTTCTCTTTCCAAGTGGAAGAGGTTTTTCAGCTGGTGCCAGACTAGAAGGCAGGACCCCAGCTCTAAATCTGCATCTGATACTTCAGTACATCTGTGGGTATTTTGTTACAGGATTAGTTTAAACTTCTTGTAAGTTTCATCTTTCAGCTATTCCAGTGTGTTTCTCACTGGATTTGCTCTTGACTACCTCGAGTCCACTGAAATGATTCCTTAAATGTGTGCTACGCTTGAGGCTGCCACAAAAAAGTAGAACAACCATCTGGAACCTAAATTATATCTTAAAAATAGTTAGCCACGTCCTTTTTGACTTGGAAGCCATGATGCACAGTCTGGAAAATGCTCAGCATGCAGCTGTCATATTGGCCTCGAGACTTTCCAACCTCCTTTCTGATCTTTCCTGTTAAGGTGAGCCTGAGAACAAATGTGTCCTGCGTGCCCAAAATTGTGAGAGAGAGCGCCTTAAAACAGAGTATTTAGCTAACCATTTTCTTCTTTCCTACTCTTCAAAAAAGGAAGAAAGAATTTTACATTCCTTGGATGTGCAGAGCTACAATACTGTTTAAACAGAGCAAAGGTGGAAAATTCAGGTTTGTCTTGCTTGCAAGAAAGAGAAGGGAAAGCCTGTGCCTATACAGTCTGTGTCTAAATGGCTACCACAGTGTACAGAAAGAAGTCTCCTGGTAGGTACAGTCAAGGTTCATCATATCAGGAGTGCAGCAACAACTATAACCTTCTTAGATGGGTCAATACCCAAAACATTTTCGAAACAGCTGCTTGGGCACCTGATCACTTTCCCTAAACATTACAGATTAAGCATTGGCTTGTGAACTAAAGATGGTTTTGCTGCAGTCATTCTTTAGGTATTGTAGCATTCCACCCATTCTTCTCAGGCCATCTTCCTTTCATTCCAAAGGTGTGGGAATCTTCCCTGTAGTTGTCTAATACAACAGGAATCTAAACAAAGAATGTAATACAATTGTGTCGAGACTTAAAATAATAGTAGATGTGTAAGTGAATCCATGTTGCAGTACCACATCCTTTCTACCATCTCTGCTGTTTTTTTTTTTTCCTGCTTTTTAAGCATTCGGATGGGGTAGGATACCCTTTCTTTAAATCTCACTTTCCTCTTGCCTAGGTGCTTAGGTCTGAGTTTCTGTTTGGGGAGGCTTCTGTATCTTCTCTCTGAGAAAGAAAGCTCTAAGATTGTACAGGTAGAATTCAGCTGTATATTGCAAGCATGACATCTCTGTGGTCAAAACATCCACTGTACTTTGGGGAAGTGTTCTGAGCTCTAGAAATCCGTAGACCAAACAGTGACACTGGCAGCCAAATCCCAGTAGTTAAGATTATTGCAGCAGTGATATACTGCAACATCCTGCTGTTGTAGTAAGTTCCTATACAATTGTAATTTTCTTTTTATATTATTAGGCATAGTTTATTGTAGTCAGTAGCTTCTTCAGATATCAATCTGTCTGTCTTTTCTTTTTTGCAGCTTAAATCGTCTTATTTTAAAAACGGTTACTGTTACGCTGTATGCTGTCAACAGGACCATGATTGTGTTGCTTTTAAGATGTAGACCAGATTCAAGGATGTACACAAATTTTTTGACTTATGTCAGCTCATGGTATCTTTTCTTTTACACTCTGGTTGAAGGTGGCTTTAATACCATCCATAGCAGTCAAACCCGCCAGTGGGTGCTCACACAGCACCAGGTCCCTTCACTTTTGTAATATGGTAGTGAACTCCAGTCTCCTGTCATGACATGTATGATTGTAAATTTTCTCATTCACTGTCATTCCGGATGGGGGACCACAGCACACTGAAGTAAGCAGCCGCCTACGTATTGTACAGTATACCTCACAAGGTAGCAGCATGTAGCTGCTTGGTAAGGCACACTTTTAAACTGCCTTTGTGCTGCTAGGATGCACAACACTGTTAGGCATCCCAAACACATGCTTTACCGGGCATGCTAAAGTAAACTAGATAGTCTGTGCACTATTCAAGAACATGGGATGTGAAGTGTGTCCTCCCCGGTAGTCCCCAATGGCATTCTGTAAGTGGGTCGGCCAGATTCTTTTACACATCTTTGCCATGTGTTCTTGTATCCTTGAGCCCCTTTTTAACCACCGTCTAATGCATTTCTTTTTTCGTATCTCACATGCGCGTTGCAGGGTGTACTGCTATACAGCCTTTTTGCCAGGACTCTCCATCAGTTGTCTGGGTATATTTATTTTTAATGCTTGACTGCATTTCTTCTTTTTTCTTCAGTAAGTAAGTCAGTCAGTATGTTCCAACCTTCGTAAAATCCACTCCATACATATACTCTACATATCTTTCATTTTCTGCTTCTTCCTCTGATTGGAAATTTATGTCTTGGTTTTTCTGTTGTATTAACATTGTCCACTGTTTTATTAGCATCTCTACTGTGTACTTTGTTAGTCTTCCTTGTGCTTCCCATCTTTGTTTTCACTGCTGTGTCTTCCTCTTTTTCCTTTCCGTCTCTTGCTACCACTAAGATAAATGCACCATTCAATTTTCAGTATTTTGTGATTCATGATTCATGCTGCCAGGCATTTTTAATCCATCTTTTCCTTCTTCCACTAATGCAGAAATGTTACTGTTTAGGGCACCTTTTTCTCTGCTTCTTTAAGTCTGTAGCTTTTGTGTTCATTATTGGCACTTGCAGCTGATCCACTAACCTTACCAGACTTGTAGACCTACTAGATCCAGATATCTGTGAGTCACAAGAATGTAGACTTTTCCTATGCCCAGCAAAACTGGATGGGTATTCACTAAACTTGAACATCTTCTAAATCTATGGGATGACACATACCAAAATGGAAACAGAACCCACAACTGACAACCACACCTCATTTATGGTCATAACCTAGCCAAGAAGTTCATTAGAAGAGACAAAAGAAATCTCTAAACAAAGAAGCAAATTACCCTCTTAAATTCCATCAAACACTTTTGGAAAGAGGTTAACCTACTTAAAGGAAGAAAAACACCTCATGATACTCTGCCTACAAACATCATTTAATGTGGTACGGCAAAGCTTGCTGAATTCTTTAAGGAAATCTTCTGGAGAAGTCTCCCATCAATAATCTCCCTACCTCTCAGGTCATGCATTGTCCACCCTAACACCATTCATCCTCCTGTTTGACTTCAAATGTATATGTTCCAAACTTGTTTCTATTCTATCTAATAATATTTCTGCTGATGCTCCTCCTGAATCAGACAACATAAACCCCTGTTTCATATATATCACTGCAGAAAGCATCTATGTCTCTCACCCACCTGTGTAATTGAGGTCTCACACAAAGCATCATACTACAGATTTGTAAAACTGCTGTAATTATACCTCTCTCAAAGCAAATCAACCCAAAAGATACCTTTCACTTCCATCCAGTATCCATACTCTCAATTCTGGGCAAATTTCTTGAAACAGTAGCCGGCACCCAACTCTTTATCCAGCAGTGCAACCTCCTTTCTTCCAAATAGTGTTGATTCTGGCCCAGACGAAGTACTGTGACAGGACTTTGTTTCCTAACTGATGACATTGTTCTAAACTGTGGTGGTGGCTACCATACAGGTGTCCTATTTATAGACATGACAAAGGCATTTTATCTCATTGACCACTGTCTTCTCCAAAACAAACTAATTGAAATTGGTGCCAGTCCAGACACCACTCCCTGGTTGAAAACTTCCTCACTAATGGACACTTAGTTAAAATAGGATCCTCACGATTGGAATTTGCATCTATCACCAAAGCCCCACCCTTCTCCATATTCATTAACCAACTTCCTTGTGACTTCCCCATCTCCCACTTATCCTGTATACTGATGGCATGGTGGTTTACAGATCAAATCACTTTTTAACACCAGCATTCGGTGCGAACTCCAGTTGGACTTACATGAGCACGATTGGCTCATAAACTGTAATCTACTACTCAACCCACCAAAATTATGCTTGTTTGGAACTCCACAGAAAATTTATCAAGCATTTGACTTTCTAGCTATCTTTAACATACATAACCATTTCATAGAAGCTATTTCCATCTTCAGATACCTAGGACTATAGTTTGATCACTCCCTAAACTTCCATTTCCACATGGACCAAGTGAGAGCCAAAAATAAACTCCTTCCTCTTCTGAGCCAAAAAGATCTTCCTTTTCCTGTCTCAAACAGCTAGAGCATACACTGGCAAAGGCATTCTCCTTTCTCAACTTGAGTATGGGCTCAAAGATTTGCTTCTTCCTCCAAGAGAAAAATTGCCACACTCACGACTGTCTTAGCATCTGCCAATTCATTGCAAACTCTCCTCACTCTGAACATCACTGTATTACCCTAGGAAAAAGCCAAATGGCTACCCATAAAGCAAAGCTCTAACCTACTTTTAGGATCCCAGCTCTATAAACTGCGCGCAACTTCACACACTTGTTCTCCTTGCAGCCAGACGTCACATAAAAATCTCCCCATACAACCTGAGATACTACTCACAAGCCACACTAACTTTAATTTCCCCTAAAATCAAACTCCACAGCACTGCACATGCTTTCTCCTGTCAGGCAGCTGCTGTTGTCAAGCTCTCCCCATCAACATTAAGGAAATCAACACTTATTCCAAGTTCAGAATGCATCTCAAAAAGCACTTCATCCAAGCCAAATGCTCCTGCTTCAACACAGGACATGTCACCTAACCTGTCTCTTTAATGAGTCTCTTTTCCTCCTCAGGATTCACTGAAGATTGGCCCACTTTAGAAACTAATGAATATATTGTACATTGCACTGTGCTTGTTCACTGGAATGTATAAACACGTTTTTTTTCTGTGTAATTGTTTATGTTCTGTATTTGATTGTGTTTTGTATTTCACCTTGGCTGAGCTAGAAATTGGTCAGCATTGATCTCTGCACTACCCCAATAAGATACCCTTGTCATTTAGGGAACAATATTCAAGACTGGAACCCCATTGTCCCAGCTCATAGCCAATACTGGCATCCTAGTTTTCTCTGATAAAGCTCTGCATAGAAAAATTGAATGCAGTCTATATTTGATGTTTTTGCTTACGACTCTTAGTTTCTTCCAGGTTTCATTCTTTTGTATTTGCAGAACAGGTACTTTTGATTTGCGCCTGCTCTTCTCAGCTTTCCAACTCTGTATGTACCATATACAAGTAGATAGACTACATTTTCTCAGGCACATCTAGCAATGGGTTTCAGGGTTTTTTTATCTGTAGTATCTGAGATTTCTGTAAAGTGATGATATTTTTTTTTTGATATCTTCATTTCATGTAACTTCTCCTTAGCCTTTATTTGAACTTGTATACTATGTAAGTTCTTGCACTCGTGTATGTTATGTGTTTTCAACTCATTCTTTAATATTCTTACATCTGCTTAGATGTCTTGAATTTGGAACATCAGTCCTTCCACTTTTTTTCACACCTGCTTCTAGAATCCTGTTGAATTTTCATAGGCACTTGAATGATTACACCTACTTTTCCTTGTATGTTACATTCTTGCATTTTTCCTGATAACCCTGGGGGAGGTCTTGAGTGACAGGTCACCACCTGGCATTTTTTCTTCACATTTGCTGTTGCTTTCTGTTTTTTCCCCCTGATAACACCCAAGGAGAGTTTGGGCACTAATCATCCATGTTCCTCAGGGCAAAGCTACATCCCCATAGTTTGCATGTTTAAGAAAATATCCATCCTGTTTTTGTAGTCTCGATCTGACTCTCTTAGCCTCCATTTTCATACTTTGAGACTCAAAACAAGTAATTTAAGCAGCCCGTGTACCCAAACTGAGTCTGAGAAAGGTTGTTGAGAATTATTTTTGTGCTATAAAGATCTAGTGGTGCTGTGCCATTTTAATTATTGTGTTGGCTGGGAATGTATTCTCTACTCATTTCCTCAAGGGGTGAGCAGAAATGGAAAAAACATTTTTTTTACCTGAATGTGTCAAACCTTTATACTTTTGGTGTACCTTAATCTTCGCTTCTGTATCCTTAGTTAGTGGTGGTGGCGGTCTGCTGGTTGTTAACTTCTTTACCTGTTTGGGAGTTTTAAACAGTTTATTTAAATCTCAGTCAAATCACATAATACAGCCGGCTAAAGAAGGAAATCTCAGAACTGTGATTGTAGTCTGCAGTGTTCATTATTTTATGTAGATGAGCACTGCTCCAAACTTACTGATTAACAGCTGTTAGACATGATATTTAAGGGATTTGGATGTAAGCATTCTCCTCACCTGCCCCTCCATGTAGGGGTGCTGGGTCCATTCCATATTCCTGAGGTCATGGTGCTGTGGTTTAGGTGGGATTGGACCTCTACCAGTTCATATTACATGATAGTATTGCATTTCATTGTAAAAAAAATACATAATACATAATTTTTGCAGACAGTTGCTTTACTTTCCTGCAACAGAAAGGCAACTATTTTTCTCTTTTGTTTCAGTAATTAATAGAACATGCTTCTCCATAGTAAGAGTTCAGTTTTGAGTAAAAGGTCCCTCTACATGTTCAGTAAAACACTTATTAATTTCACATCTTCAGTCCAACATGTTTAAGTCTAACTTTATATTCTCATTAGCTGATATCTCTACATTTTAATTAATAGAGTTTAAAATAGGAAGTTTCCACTCAGTTTTTTCTTTTTTTATCCCCAAAAGGTTATATGTTTTTTGGAGTCTCCAAGGGGTAGAGGACTTATTGAATTCACAGACATAACCAAGACAAATTCTTAATTTTAAAAGTGTTATTTAAAGCTGTTTAAAATGCAAAAGTACTTTTTGGCCAATATGAAAAGCAAAAAAAAAAAAAATTACATTCCCTGTAGAAGGCAACTGTTTGGAATGCACTTGCTAGAGCAAGTCCCAAAGTATGTTCACTGAATGGCTGAAAGATCGGGCTTATATACACTAAGTCCGAGATACCATTTCTCTTGAGTATTCCATTTTCTCTGAAGTATGTCGCTCTTTGAAGTTGGTGTGTTTATAAGTTTGAGAGGGGAGGCGTACAGAAGTTTTAAGGAGAAGAACAATCTCCGAGATTTGCTCTTCTCCTGTGTTTGCACTCATTTTTGCTTTGTCATGTTGGCACGCTACATTTTGAGTGCCAACTTTCCATAGGGAACCAAGTAGAACACTTTAGAGTAGTTGAAACCCAATTTTTTGCATGGTATTTCAAAAGGTCTTTCTCAGAGATGTCTCCAGACAGCAAATTGTGCATACATACATTTTTTTTCCACACAGGAGCACTGGTTTCCATCTGTTTTTTTATTAGTTGCTTCTTGGGCAGCCCACACGCAGAAACGGTAACAGTATCAGCCCTTCTTTAAAGGGCAGTCACTCCCAAACCCTTCTCTGTACTTTGCTTTTATCAAATAATATAAGCATCTTTGTAATACTTTGCTAAATGCAAGCAGTTTATTTTATTATTTTGGTTTAGTTATGTTTTGTATGCCTAGTATGTTGGTTACATTTCATTTTCGCTGCTGTTTCTGAGAAAATAAGTTTGTTGATGAGCATGTTACAATTTCCTGCCATTTGTGGTGTGAACTGTTACAGGCATAAATGTTTCTTGTCAGAACTTCAGCTATACCATAGATCTGCATTCCAATTTTCCTTTGGCATTCAGAGTTTCTATTTCTGCTTTTTTTTGGGGGGGGTGATGTCTCTGTCCACTGTGCATGCGTGTGTGTTTAGCAGATGTTCTTCGTTCCACATTGCTGCAGTCCTTACTATTGGGTAGTCCGCTGTCCAGTCGGCCCGAATACCAGAGTATAAGGCTGACGTCGGTCAGGGCGCATTAGACTGACGTCAGTACGCCAGGGTACTAATGCGCATGACCGACGTCATATCCTCAGTCTTTTTTGCCGCATGGTCCGATGCAGAAGCAGTTTTGCGAGTGCAGGTTGGCGTTCTGAAATATTTCCGAAGCCGGAGTTTCAGACCGAATCAGAGTTGGCTAAGTACCCGTGGGGAACATTTTGGTTTTTCTTGCCTCAGTATTTAACCGGATGTCAGAAAAAGTGAATAACTGTATTTCTTGTGGGAAACAGATACCTCATAGGGATTACCATACCTTGTGTATACCTTGTTTAGGGCCTGAGCACGACGTTGTTGGATGCCGCTCTTGTGCTAGGTTTAACAAGCGCACTATTAAGAGACGGTTAGACTGTGCCAGGTTAGTGTTTGGGAAGCGTTGCAATTATAAAATGCCGCCGGATGCACCGACGCCGCTTCCAAGAAGCGCAAGGACAAAACAGCGAAGCCTAGGGTTGATGAACCGCAGTCCCGGACGCCGGTTCTCTAGAAGGCTCAGTGGAGCCAGAGGTTTTGCCAGGAGTTTCTTTGGAGTCTCAGGCTGAGACTTTACTGTTACAGGATGTGCCTTCTCAGGAGGTAGGCCAGGCTGAGGGGCTTCTCAGGTAACTGTTCTTCCCTCTCTTCCCAAGGTAGTTAGAGCCTCTCCTTCTGTTGCCAAAACTTCTTTGAGAGGTAGGCCAAGTTCAGCTTCACTCGGCGCTTCTCCTAGCATTTCAGGTTCTGTGCCTAAGAAACATATGCTTAAAATGGCAGAAGATTTGATTACTATGATTAGAGGTTCTATGCCCCCTTCTGATAAGAGGCCTAGGGTGGAACCTGAGTTTGATAGTTTTGAACAGTGTTCAGAGGCTTCTGAGTCTTCTGCGGAAGATTTGCAGGAGTATCCTCCTTATTCTGATTCTGATGTGGATGATTCCACTCCTACAGCTTCTCCTCCTGAGGATTTCTCATTTTCAGAGACTCTGCATTCCATGAGGGAGCACTTTAAATGGGAAGGCCAGGATTACTCTGATTCCAGGAAAAGGCTTAGGGAATTCTTGTTTTTGCCCCAGCATAGGCCCTTAGCTATACCTCCTGTGTTAAATGTGGTGGAAGATGTTTTGCAGAGGCCTCTCTGAACCCTGATTCTTTACCTCCTGCTCCTGTTAAACCTGATAGGTACTATAGGGTGCCTGAAGCTCATAAGTATCTTTTTAAAAGCCCTAGGGCAGACCCGGAAACTGTTTCTCAGGGACCTGAAGGTGTTAAGGCCTCTGTGGTTAAAAACCCTGTTCCCACTGATAAAGAGGCAAGGGCTTTGGATAGATGGGGAAAGAAAGTGTATACTTCTTCCACTTTAGCCATGAGGGCGTTGAATTGTCAGTTTCACATGCTTAAATATCAAAATTATCTCCTTTCACAACTGAAATCTAAGGTGGATGCTTTGGCGGAAGGTATTGAGTGTAAAGAGTTGCTGGATTTAGTTCATGTGTCTGAACAAGTGGGTAAGCATTCCTTGCAATGTGGTTTTGATGCTGTACAGGCCTCCTCGAGGGTGGCTGCCACTAGTTCTGTTCTTCGCAGGCATGCCTGGTTGAGGGATCAGAATTTAGCTGAGCATGTTAAGACAAGGATTTTGGATGCTCCTTTACAGTCGGATGTGTTGTTTGGTTCGCCTGTGGAAGCAGTTTTAAAGAAAATGGAGGACAAAGCTAAGTCTATGCAAACTGTTAAAGATTTTTGCAGGTACAGCCAAGTTTAGTAGAAATTGGCCTACTAAGGGATGGACATATCCTGCTTATGATTCCCAGTCTAGGGTAGGTCTAGACGTGGTAGGGGCAGAGCTCAAGGTTCTTTTAGGCCTAGAACAGGAGTTCACCTGCTCAGACTTCTGGTGAGGGCAGGGGTCAGTCCTTTCGTAAACAGACCCAATGACCTGCCTTTTCAGCTGCCAGTAGATTCTCGCCTGGCAGCTCCTTTGGGAGGAAGACTGTCTCTTTTCAAGGAAAATTGGGATTTAATTACTCAAGACAGATGGGTGTTGGATATCATTCACCACGGTTACAGGTTTTATTTCCATACATTGCCCCCTTTCAAAGGCATGCCAGACGTTCCTCCTCCACAAAGGAAAGAGGCCCACAAGCAAATTTCTCAGTTACTCCAAATAGGGGCCATTCAGCCAGTTCCTGTATCAGAAAGGGGCCTAGGATTTTATTCTCGCCTGTTCCTAGTACCAAAGAAGGGGAACACGTGGAGACCAATTTTGGATTTATCTATCCTCAACACTTATCTGGACATTCCCAAGTTCAAGATGTTGACGTTACAACAGCTTTTACCTCTGCTGGGCAAAGATCACTGGATGGTAACTTTAGATCTCAAGGAAGCTTACCTGCATGTGCCTATAAGACTAAGTTGCAGGAAGTATCTGCCGAGCTGGAAATTCTCACTATCAGTTCTCTGCATTGCCCTTTGGCTTATCTACTGCGCCCAGAGTATTCACAAAGGTTCTGGCTCCAGTGAGAGCTTACTTCAGGCTAAAAGGAATTCAAATCTATCCTTACTTGGACGACTGCCTGATTCTGGCTCAAGAAAAGGAAGACCTTTTACAGCATCTGGAATATGTCATAGCAGTGCTAAGATGCCTAGGGTATTCTGTGAACGAAATAAAGTCCAGTCTAGTACCCTCTCAAGACATGTGCTTTCTGGGTGTGAGACTGAATACAGCAGCCCAGATGGCCTTTTTAACCCCGGACAAACAAAAGAGTCTATCACTTTACTTCCATCAACTATCTCATCAGTCCGTGCTGACTGCAAGGACAGTCCTTCAAGCATTAGGGTTCATGGCATCTTGTATTCTGGTGCTTCCCAATGCCAAACTGCATATGAGGAAGCTACAATGGTATCTCAAAATGTATGGACACAGCACTGCCAGGATTTGGACACTGTCATTCAAATAATACCTTGCCTTCAAAAGAATTTTGTGGTGGGCTCAGGAATGTCACCTAAACAAGGGACTCTCTGTGACCCGGCCAGAGGCGAGTCAGATTTTAACGACAGATGCCTCGGACATTGCTTGGGGAGCTCATCTGAATGGAAAGTGGATACAAGACAAGTGGCCTGCCAGACTACAGCATCTACATATCAACATGAAGGAGATGTTAGCAGTCCAGTTTGCATTAATGGCTTTCAAGGAGTTACTTCTTCCAGGGCAGGTGTTGATTCTAACAGACAACACAACTGTCATGTGGTACATCAACAAGCAAGGGGAACACATTCTTATCCTCTATGCAGGCAAGCAATGATTTTATGGGAGACTAAGCTTGCAACTAACTCTTCAGGCAAGGTTTCTGCCGAGCACAGAACTCCTTAGCAGATGTGTTACAGACAAATCATGGATCCCCACGAGTGGAAACTGGATCTTCATGTATTTCAGAAATTGACAGTGTCATGGGGAACTCCAGACATAGATCTGTTCGCTTCTCCACTAAACCACCAGCTGCCAAAGTTTTGCACAAAGGGGTTTCATCACACAGCTTGGAAAGTGGATGCTCTGTCTTTCAGTTGGAAAAACCTTCATGTGTATGCCTTTCCACCTCTGCCTCTTCTTCCAAAGGTGCTATTAAAGTCAGACAAGACAAGCCAAGGATGATTTTGATAGCTCCAGATTGGCCTCGCAACACTGGTACCCACTACTAAGGAGTCTGGTAAGGAAGCCTCCATGGCCTTTACCTTTGATTCCTCATCTGTTATCTCAGAAGGACGGTCATCTGCTCAATGTCAAGCTTCACTCTCTTCATCTAACAGCCTGGCATATTCTGTGTTGAAACACAGCAGGTCTCAACTTCCTCAACAAGTTTTAAATGTGCTTATGGAAGCTAGAAGACCTAGTACAAGGTACGTGTAATGAAAAATGGAAGAGATTTTTATTTTGGAGTACAGCAAAGAATTTGGAGATTTCTGAGCCTAATTTGAGTGTGGCTCTTCAATATCTTACTGAGTTATTGGACAAAGGTTTGTCCTTCTCTTCCATTAAGATTCATGCTGCAGCAATTTCAGCTCACTATGATTGTGACCCACCATTGTTTTCGTGATCCTTTGTTCAAGCAGTTTCTTAGAGGGCAAAGAATATAAGACCCCCAATGAGCTCCTACTCCTGCTTGGGATCTCAATTTTGTGTTGGAGAAACTTACTCTACAACCTTTTGAGCCCGCGGCTACTGCTGAATTGAAATACTTGTCATGGAAGACTGCTTTTCTGTTGTCTATTACTTCTGCAAGAAGGGTGTCTGAGTTGCAGGCCCTTATGGCAGTAGAGCCTTTTTTGATTTTCCATATGGATAGGGTATCATTACGCACTAATCCTTCCTTTATGCCTAAGGTGGTTTCTAGTGTGGCTTTAAACCAAACTATTCATTTGCCTACTTTTATGCAGACCCCAAAATAAAGGGGAAAAGATTTTACACACTTTAGATGTACACAGGCAATTGCGTTATTATTTAAGCAGGACTAAGGATTTTAGGCAGTCTCAGCAGTTGTTTGTTTCTTTTGCTTTGAGTTCGAGGGCAAGCCTGTGTCAAAACAAACTATTTCTAGGTGGATTGGGTTTTGCATTGCATTTTGTTATTCCCATCATGGCAAGGAGATTCCAGCTGGGATTAGGCCTCATTCCACTAGGGCTACTGCCACTTCAACAGCATTTCTAAGGGGTGGCAACTAAGGATATTTTGGAGGCAGCTACTTGGAGTTCAGTGCATACTTTCTCTAAGCATTATCACCTTCCTATCTACTCTAAGTCTAGGGCTGGTTTGCCACAGCTGTTTTGCAAGGCATGTTGTCAGCTCCTACTTCTTTCTGATTTGCCAGCCTCCCTTACCTCTGCTTTGGGATTCTACCCAATAGTAAGGACTGCAGCAATGTGGAACTAAGAACATAGTACAGTTTTGTACCTACCATAAATGTAGATGTTCGAGGATCCACATTGCTGCAGTCCAATTTACCCTCCTTCCCTCTGTGTTTAGGGGTGGTTGTGTAGGTGAGGTTATATGCTGATATTTTTGTATATATTTTGTATATATTGTACATATGTTTGGTGCAGGTATTTTGGGCCTTGTCTTTTAGGGTCTTCTGACATCTGGGGCAAGAAAAGACTGAGGATATGACGTCGGTCATGCGCATTAGTACCCTGACGTACTGACGTCAGTCTAATGCACCCTGACCGACGTCAGCCTTATACTCTGGTATTCGGGCCGACTGGACAGCGGACTACCCAATAGTAAGGACTGCAGCAATGTGGATCCTCGAACATCTACATTTATGGTAGGTACAAAACTGTACTTTTCTGTCCAATGAGATACTGCAGCTGTCTGGTACCACTGATACTAAGTAAACAATAACCAGGCATTTGTGGCTGTTCGTCTGCTTTTCCAAGTTGAGTGCAAGTTGGATACTTTTGACTGTCTGCTTTTTATATTTACAGTGACATTTATTTATGCGCTCCTATTCATCATTTTTGACAGGTTGCACATGCATTAGGCTGCCTGTTGTAGCTGTTGCTTTAAGCATGCTATAGGGCTGTGTATTTACATGGGGCTGAAGCTGGTGTATGCTAAAGGGCGAAAAGATTTTGCTCCTTTGAGAAGAGCTCTCATTCTTCCTGTGAGCTGGCCATTAACCACTCTGGTCTCCCTCTCCAGCTAACCATTCAACATTGAGGTGTTAAATGAATGTTGGCTGCTAGCAGTGTAGATGGAAGTCCTACCTTTGCACCAGCAAGCCAACAAAAGCATAGGTAACATTTTGTCCATTGTACTCTGCCCTTTTCTTTGTTAGTTGCTAGTCAGCATGAGTGTACATAGGTTCATAGGTAGGTACTAGGCTATTTGCCCTAGGGCCTATATAAGGCTAGCCAAAAAGGTACCCTGGCTTTCGCCACCCAAGAAAATTATTTTCCTGTGCCCCTGTCAAGCAGAGCCACAGAAGTGATCCCCGGGGTGAATTTCCTATTTCCCATCCAATCATCAATATTTTTCTTGAAGAGTGCTAATGAGGAGCTTTGTTTGATATAGATAGGTAGTTTGTTCCAGAGTATGGGACGTCTCTGGGACAGGAATCTATCCCTCCAGCATGTTCTGTTTATTGTGGTGACAAGGGTTAGGTCCCTAGAGAGTGTAACTTGGAGGGATTGGGATTTTTTTAAGTGGAGCATGTCCAACAGCAATGGGTTTGCCATAGCTTTGTATGTTAGGCAGAGATCGCCTCTGAGTAGGCGATATGGAACAGAGTAAAGCTGGAGTTTTTTTGAGACGGTATGTGTAGGGCATTTGTTTGAGGCCGGTAATCCTCTTTGTGAGGTATTTCTGCGTCCTTTCCAGTTGTTGTAGATGTCTTGTGAGGAGCATACCAAAAAGGGTGTTGTACTCTATAATGGGTTTAATGAGTGGAGGGGAACAATGACCTCTTTTTTTTCCTGGATAAGAAACCTTTTGTAATGAGGTGTGCCATGTAGAAGGATTTCCTGACTACTGTGGCGATGTGATTATCAAAGAAGAGACTACTGTCCACCTGTCTCCTGCGGTCTCTTGTTATACTTTCAGTGTTAAGTAGACTACCGCCGATGTGGTAGTTCATGGGTACAGAGTTTTTCCCAAAGGGGATGACAATGCACTTTTTGGCATTGAGCTTGAGGCCATGGCTTTGACACCAGGCATCTGTCTCAGTGAGGCCCTTTTGTAGGATGTTCACATCGTTAGGAGTTTTGATTATGGCTCCTAGTTTACAGTCATCTGCAAACTTCGTTAGCCAAAGACCTTCTGTGTTAGCCTGTACTTCAGAGAAGTAGATACCAAAAAGGGGAGGACCCAGGACTGAACCCTGTGGTACTCCACTTGTCACTGGTCTGAAGTCGGATTTGGAGTCTGGAACTTTCACAGTGTGGGTTTTGTTAGTGAGCCAGTTAGCAACCCATCTTGTGACATAGGGATTTATACCTAGTTTAGTGAGTTTATCTATAATTCCAGAGTGGGGGATGGTGTCAAAAGCCTTGGCGAGATCTAGATAGGCTGTGTGAACCACCTTACCCTCATCTGTGGCTTTGGTAACTGCTTCAAAGAAGTCTGTCAGGTTTAGGAGACATGACCTGCCTTTTATAAATCCAAACTGGGTGGGGTCCAGAGTTTGGAGATTACCAGTGTCTTTGTATATAAGTTCCATGATGATACGTTGCATGGCCTTGCAGATCCGGCTCGTCAGGCTAATGGGGCAGTAGTTCCCAGGGTCCACGGTGGCTCCCCCTTTGTGGAGTGGGATAACTGTCGCTGTGTCCCATTTACTGGGCACAAAGCCTGAGGTGTGGCTATGATTGAACATGGTACTTGGGTGGGGTGCCAGTTTGTTCTGTAGTTTGTGTAGAATGCAGCCTGGGATGTTGTTAGGTCCCATGGATGCTGGGTTCTTGGCTTTGGAAAGTGTGGTTTTTACTTGTGCAGCTGTGATTGCAGGAATTATGTATTCTTCCAGTATAGAGATGGGCCCTTTACGGGATGAGAGGGGGGTAAAGTTAGCACTGAACCTGTCTGCCAGGATGTTGGCAGTATCAGTTGGTTCTGTATATTTAGTGCCACTGTGCTGTAACTGAGATAAGATCTTTGTGTTGTCATTGAGAGTCTTGACATAGCTATAGAATGCTTTGTGGTTGTCTTTAGAATCAGTGGCAATTTTGTTTTCCTAACTAGCTTTGGAGGATTTTATGAGGGATCTTAGCTTCTTACTGAGGCTGACCAGGGAGATCCACCAATCATGGGATTTTACTTTTTTTTGCAACAGTTTCTTTATTCTGTTGTGGAATTTGTTTATGGCAGGGGACCACCAGATTGGCTTCCTTTTTTTGGAGGATAGCATCTTGGTTCTGTTAGGGATAGCACGATCCATGCACTTGTGTAAGTGCTTATAAAGTGCATTTGTGTAGGATTAATAGTCGTATCTTTATTGTCCATCTGCATGGGTGTCGTGAAGTTTGCCACTTCTCTCTTAAGAAGCGTGAAGTTAGCTTTGGAGAAATTTTTTTGGTGGTTTCCCTAATGGGGGGGGCAGGATGTGGATGTCTAGGGTGATTAGGGTGCGGTCGCTCTGACCAACGAGGAATTGACCTCTGGTGTGGAACACCAGTCGACCATGTTGGTAATGACCTGGGCTAGGATATTGCTGCCCCTGGTGGGGGTGTGGATAAGGCATTGGAATTTATGAATTCCAGAAAACGTTGAGCAAAAGAGTCGGTACATGAGTAGTTTTCCCAGTTAATGGAGGGGTAGTTGAAATTGCCCATTATTAGGGTGTTGGGTTGCACCCTAATATTTTCCAGTGTATCAAGAAATGGAATGGGAATCCTGGGGCATGGTGGGGGATCTGTAGCAGGCTACAATTTGGATTGCAGTCTTGGCCAGAGTTAGTTGCACTTGGATGATCTCGGGTGCATTATGCTGAACAATTAGCCTGGAGGTGTGGATATCCTTAATGATGAATATGGACACACCTCCACCTTTAGTTTTTCTGTCCAGGTTAGGTGGCTGAAAGGTGTGGTATGAATTATAGCGTGGTAATGTAGGGGTGCTCTCTGGAACCTTGAACCAGGTCACTGTCACTGCACAGATGTCGATGTCCTCTATTTTAAGGAATGCCTCGAGTGAGTGCATTTTGAGGTTTAGACTTTTAGCATTGAGTAGCATTATCCTCAGATTTTGCATAGTTAACAGACAATTATGTTTTGCAAAGAATGGTCTGTACCTGTCTCCCCTAGGCTTCCAAATATTTGCTAAGACTTTAATGTTAAGTTGTCAATCTCGCCTTCATTCTTGCTGGATAGACTCGGCCGATACTAAAGCTCGAGAGCTAATTCCACCGGCTCGAGGCTCCCCTATATCCCACAATGCTAGGCGGTAACTACTCAGATCTCGTTTGCCGCTTAGCTGCGAGGTGCTTTCTTCTACCGGCTCTGGCAGGTTAGTGAGTTTTTTCTACTTAAAAACTTAAATATCTACCCCTATCCTTTTTATTTAGTTAAGTTTATAGTACAGGGTATCCTTTTAGTTTAAATCGGGTTTCCCTCGTTTTTATTCCCTTTTTATCCCTTTTTAAGTTCTAGGCCTTTGGCCCACTCCCCTTTTTCCCTTTGTCATTCAGAGTGATTGGGTGTGTGTTGTGTCTGTGGTTTTTTTTGGTATACAGTCTTACCTTTTCTGGGATGTCTAAGACTCCAAGGTCTCAGGCTTCAAGAAGTGTGACTCGTGCTGTCAGAAAATGTCTCTGACAGACGGTCACACTTCTTGTGTCTATTGCCTGGGACCTTTGCACCTGCAGGACTCCTGTGCTGTTTGCCATGCATTCAGCCTGAGAGTCCTGCAGGAACGCAAAAATAAACCTATTCTTCGAGGCTTATTAAAGCCTGAAGGCCCCTCGACCCAGTCTGCGTTGGGGAAGCCTTCAAAGACTTCCAGGCCATCGGCTCCAGCTTCAGAGCCGTCCGCTGGGAGCATTAAGGCTACTTCGACATCAGCTCCGGCTGGAGTCTATGTTTCGAAGTCTCAAACCGTTACCTCGGCTCCGGCCGGAGTGGAGGTTGCTAAGACTCAGTCGGCTCCGATAGTTTTATCGGAGCCACCTTCTAAGAAGAGGTCGAGGTCCTCTTCCATCGGCTCCATCCACTGGACCCCGGGATCCCCTCTTCTGTCGGAATGGAGCCATAGGTCCCATTCCTCTCGGTCCTCCAGGCTGTCTGACCATGACTTACAAAGGGTGATGAGTAGACTTCTCAAGTCCGAGGCACTGGCCCAAATGCTGCATAGCCCTACTCAACAGTCAGCGGCTATTCCCATTCCTGCTTCTGTTCCTCCTCAGACTCCTTTGAGTTCGGAGCCGTGGCTGTCGGTGCGTCGGTGCCGATACCCTCCCTTTTGGCTCCGTCGTCTGCTCCGATTTCCTCTTTGGAGGGATGTCGGCTCCGAGGGGGCGAGTGGCATTGGACCCTTGTCCAACCCCGTTCTCCCTCTTGGTGCATCAGTGCTGGTGAGTTCGGCTCCGACATCGGCCTTGGAGCCGTCCCTGTCAGTGCCAGGGGGGGTCCTTGTCTCCTCGGAGCGGGGACCTTTGGCCTTGGCTGATCGGGGCGCCTTCGAGGTCATGCGGAGTGTGCTAGACCCCGTGTCTTCCCCACTGTCGGCTCCATCAGCTCCTCCCTCTTCAGTGCCTGCGGTGGTTTCTACCCACCCCCTTGTACCAGACCGTAGAGAGCCAGCCACTCAGGTTTCCCCATTGGGAATATCCTCTTCTTCCAAGGCTTCTCCTGATCCGGCAGGGGAACCCCCTCAGAAAAGACAGTGCAAGAGGAAGCACATTGACTCCCCTGAGTCTATCACCTACGACACCGACTTGGAGGAATCTGAAGGTTCCCCTCGGCCCCCCTCTGAGGATGTCTGTTTTGCTGACATCCTTGAAATCCTTAAACAGAGGGGGAACTGGCCCGCCCTTAACCCTTCAGAGGACGAGTCGGTCTACCTTGAGGCGTCTGGCTCTCGCCCTTCCACCTCCTGGGTGTCTCCTCCCTTTGACCCCCTTGGCTTGGAAGGCCCCTGATTCGGTGGAACCTACCCCAAGGAGTCCGTCAAAATTTATTACTGCCCCGAAAGAGAAACATTTCTTATCTAAAGGTGTCTCTGTTGATGCCATGGTGGTGGCCGCAGCCACTAAGAAGGAATTAGCCGATCCTTCGGTACCTGTCCATCCTCCTAATAAGGAGTCTAGGACCATGGACAGGTACGGTAAGCGGATGTTTTCCTCAGCTACCTTTGCCATGTGGTCGCTGAGCTACTTGTGTCACTTCACCCGTCTCCAGAGGGATTTAGTCAAGGATATGGGTGATGCTATGCAGGATCCAACAGCTGAGGGGTTCCAAGACAAAATGAACTCCCAGTTGGCAACCCTGAATTCGATTGTCAACTCCTCCATGCGGCTTATCTCATATGCGGCTGATGGGGCGAGTAGGGCCGCAGGCACAGGTGTAGCTTTACGATGCCACGCCTGGATGCGGCTTTGCAATTTTGCAGACCCTTTCAAGGCATCCTTCACCAATTCCCTCTTTGATGGCTCAACGTTGTTTGGACCTCAGGTGAAGGATACATTGACTAGGTGCGCACAGGAAGGCAAGACTCTCTCTGCCGTGGGAGTTCGTTTTTCTACCCCTTCCAGACCTTATCCCAAAGGTCAGGGGGGGGGATGTGGTTCCGCAAACCACAAGGAGTCTCATCTGACGCACAAAGTCGATTCCCCTCTAGAGGCAGAGGGGGGGAACAAAAATAGACACCGCCCTAGGGGCAGAAGTGGTCCGCAAAACCAGGGTAGCAGAGAGACTTTCTCTGATAAACCCTTTCAGCATCCCTGAGGAGCTGCCCGGCTGTCCACCTTCGGAGGCAGTCGGGGGAAGATTATCACTGTACCCAAAAGCCTGGCTTTCCCTTACTCAAGACAAATGGGTACAGTCGATCATATCTGAGGGTTACAAAATCCCCTTTATTCACATCCCATCCCAACACAAAGGTTCCCTTCCAGAAGTTCTACCCAGTCTAAGGGAACAAGCAGCGTTAGAAATATCAAAGCTGCTGTCAAAAAGAGCTATCCAGCCAGTCCAGGCAGACCAACAAGGATCTGGAATCTACTCCAAATTCTTTTTGGTACCAAAAAAAACAGGGGACTGGAGACCAATACTGGATCTCAGCAAGCTAAACAAATATGTAAAAAAAACAAAATTCTGGATGGTCACGCTACAGTCCATTCTACCCTTCTTGGGTCAGGACAATTGGATGTGCTCGATAGACCTTCAGGATGCATACTACCATATCAAAATGCACAGATGCTCCAGGCGGTTTCTCCGCTTCAGGCTGGGAGCCAGTCACTACCAGTTCAGAGCCCTGCTCTTTGGTCTCACTACAGCCCCCCGAGTGTTCACCAAATGTATGGCAGTGGTCGCGGCTCACTTGAGACGTCAAGGATTCCAGGTGTTTCCATATTTGGACGACTGGCTCCTTACCGCCATCACCAGGTGTCAACTTCTTCTATCCAGAGACTTCACCATTCAAACTTGCCAAGCTCTAGGGATTTCAGTAAATTTCGAAAAATCTGCCTTGTCACCTTGTCAATCTATTACCTTTATAGGCGCCACCTTAGACGCAGTTCATCTTTCTGCCAGACTGACAGAGCAAAGAGTATCAGATATCCGCAAACACTTTTACCTCCTGCTTCAATGCAACAAGATCAAAGCCAGGGTAGACTTGAAGGTATTAGGATTCATGGCAGCTACCATTACACTCCTCCCCTTAGCTCGTTTTCACATGCGGATCCTCCAGTGGATGCTGTTTTCCCAATGGTCCTTCCAACAGCTCCCGATGTCTCACATCATTCTGCTAACCCAATCATGCAAGAATCACCTGTCTTGGTGGATGACATCACCTCAAGTTCTTCAGGGCAGACCCTTCACCCCCCCCCGATCGCCACAGTGACAACGGATGCCTCCCTGATCGGGTGGGGGGCGTTATCAGGGCAGGACAGTCCAGGGCACGTGGCAATCTTTCGAGTGCCACTTGCACATAAATGTCTTAGAGATGAGAGCAGTGCTTTTAGTGTTGCAAGCTCTTCAGGACTCTCTTCCCACAGGGACTATTTCAATTCAGACGGACAACATGTCCGTTGTGTGGTACATCAACAAACAGGGCGGAACCAAGTCCTATCCCTTATGTTGAGAGGCACTCAGACTTTGGCAGTGTTTCTGATAGCAACGCACATTCCAGGGAAGTCCAACGTGATTGCGGACAAGTTGAGCAGAGCTATTCTCATGCCTCATGAGTGGTCTCTAAAAAAAATCAGTGCTGGAAGAAATCTTTCGAAAATGGGGCCGGCCTTGATGCGATCTTTTTGCTACTCCCCAAAACAGTAAGTGTCACAATTTCTTCACCCTCTTCCCTCTACCAGGCCAACCCACCAGAGACGCTTTAGTCCACGATTGGCCCCGGGGACTTCTGTATGCTTTCCCCCCTTTTCCACTGATCTCTCAATTAATTCAGAAAGCTATCACCTCGAGAGTCACTATGATCCTCATTGCCCCTTACTGGCCTCAACAAATATGGTTTCCGTTCCAGCATCATTACCTCTTGGAGCAGCCTTGGCATCTGGACCCAGTGCTAGATCTTTTGACCCACCAGTCGGGCCAGCTGCACCACTCCCTCCAATCTCTCAACCTCACAGCGTGGTTTCTCCAATTCCTGTCCTAGCCAGGCTTCCCTTAATTTCTCATTCGGTCCGTAACATCCTGATAGCCTCTCACAAGTCTTCTACCAGAAGGATTTACAATAGTAAGTGGAAACGTTTTTTCTTCTGGGCAGCATCAAAAAATATAGACCCCTTCACTGCACCTATCCAGTCTATCCTAGACTTCCTCATCTACCATTAGAGTACAACTAACTGCTATATCTAACTTTCATGTAGGTGTCTCGGACTCCGGTATCATGTCCCATAAACTCTGCAAAGCCTTTCTAAGAGGTGTCTTTTTGCTCAAGCCCCCAATCAAAGATCCCCCACCTCAGTGGGACTTAAATTTGGTCCTAGCGTCCTTGATTCTCCACCCCTTCGAACCTGCGGCTTCATGCCCTCTTATTTTGCTCTCATGGAAAACACTTTTTCTAGTAGCCATAACATCAGCTAGAATGTTATCTGAACTTCATGCTCTTTGCAGTCGTCCTCCTTACTTAGTTTTCCATAAAGACAGGGTGTCCCTCCGGACTAATCCGTCCTTCTTGCCTAAGGTTTCCTCTGAGGCAAATCTAAACCAGACTATCTATCTCCCTGTCTTCTTCCCTGATTATTCCAACAGGTCGGAACAAAAGTTACATTTTCTAGATGTTCATCGCCAACTTCGATATTATTTAGACAGGACTAAACAGTTCAGGAAATCCGACCAGCTCTTCCTGTCTTGTGCGGAAGGGAAATTGGGCCTTCCAGTTTCTAAAGTGTCCCTTTCAAGATGGCTTACCTCTGTAATTACCTTCATCTATGAAATCAGACATCAAAAACTGCCTTCAAGACCTAGAGCTCATTCAACCAGGGCATTAGCTACTTCTGTAGCTTTTCAGGACAGGGTAGATTCCATTTGTGCAGCAGCCACTTGGGCTTCTCCTCATTACCTTTATCTCGCATTACAAATTGGATATGACCTCCAGAAACTGTGCCAACTTTGGTTCCACTGTTCTCAAGAGTCTGTTCCGATAAGCCACTCGGGGTAAAGTGCTAGGGATGCGGTCCCATCCAGCAAGAATGAAGGCGAGGTTGACAACTTAACATTGAGAAGTTATGTACCTACCATAACGTTCCATGTTAGTTGTCTTCTTCTCGCCTTCTTTCTTGCGTCCCACCCTCCTTCCCCCCCAGCCTGGACAGACCAATAGGAATTTTTGGGCTCTTCCATTGGGGCTTCCTTCCCACATGTTCTACCACCTCTATTCTCCCTTTTATGTTTGTGGTAGCTTACATACAGGTTTATATAGAGGTGGGTTCTTTTTCTCTCTTCTCCATACTATGGGTTTAGCTATCAAACGAGATCTGAGTAGTTACCGCCTAGCATTGTGGGATATAGGGGAGCCTCGAGCCAGTGGAATTAGCTCTCGAGCTTTAGTATTGGCCTCGGCTCCGAACCCATCCAGCAAGAAAGAAGGCGAGAAGAAGACAACTAACATGGAACGTTATGGTAGGTACATAACTTCTCATTCACCCACGTAGAGCATTTCTTGGACAATGTCAGCTTGACAAACCTACAGGTATAGCAAATAAAACCCAAAGAAACCTACTGAATGCCAGGAGCTAAATAAAAACTCTACACCCTACAAGCTCTCTTCGCTCAGGAGAATATAGACATCTGTACTGTGACTGAGACATGGTTTAAATTTGTAGAAAGTACTGTGGCAGTGCAAAGCTTTAGTTCCTTCCACACATTTAGATCATCCGCTGCGCACACAGGGACAAAAGCTGGCGCAATCTCTATATATATTAAGAGACATGCATGACTCTACATTGGCTAAACAGGACAATGCCCTGGAATTTGTCCACATGCAAATCACCATAGAGAGAAGGTCCCATTCCATATCCAAACAAGCTATGTCCCTAGACATCCCTCTGTCCCTAGCATCCCATAGCTTGTACCCAGACCCTCTGGTGACACTGACCATTAAACCAAATACCCTATTCATGGCAGACTTGAACTATCCCTCTATGGACTGGGAAATGTAAAGTGCTTTCTACTGGTAGGCATAATGATGCCTGGACTTTGTATACCCTTGACCATATAATGTGCACAGACACATACCAGAGGTTCAAAGATACTGGACCTGGAACTCACTAATATGGGAGAGTTGTGCACTTCCCACTTTAAGATTGGACCATAAAGCTGTCTCCTTTGAAATGTCCTTCCCAACTCCAAGTTCATAGTAACTTACATGAAATTGTTCAGAAACCCTATAAAACCTTGTAAGTGGTTGTATAGAGTGGCTGCTGTACCTACTAGAAATAAGCCCAAACCAAAAAAAAAAAAAAAAATCACAGTGGTGGAATCTTAACCTTAATAGGGTATATTTAAAAAAAAATAACCATCTGGGAGGGACCATTATGTGTTGCAAAGGATCCTTGCGCTATAGAATAAGCTCCCCATCTGTGTGAATCAGAGTTCATCCCTGAACCTGTTCGAAATAAACTTGGATCTTTGGATGAGAAATTGCAAATTCACCCCCTTTCTGGCCCCCATGTGTGATGGACACAGGTCAGTAGTATTTATTTATTGACCGGGAAAGTCCACTGGGTCAGGAACCCATTTTCAGTGAAGGCCCTGGGAGGAAAGTTCCACAATTAATAGTCAAAGACACTTGACAAAACATTTTTAAAAGTGGAAATATGCAAAAATTAAAAAATAAATAAAAGTAGAATAGAAATAAGTAGTGAAGGTTTTATGGTGGTTTGTTTGATTTGCATTGGCATATGAGGTTATGTAGGAAGTAAGTTTTTAATGCTACTTTATATGTCTTTATGTAGTCTATTTGCATAATATGGGAGGGGTAAGGAGTTCCAGTTTTTAGCAATGCTATGGGAAAACAAGCATTGTCCAACTCTTTTTACATTAAGCAGATTAACCCCCAACTTACTTAACCCCATCATATAGACTATCGGGGAACTCTGGGACAAAACTAGGTTGTTGGCACAGCTAGGCTTGAAAAGACTTTGATGGTGGTTATCCTAGTATAAACCTTATGAATGTATAAGAACTAGTTTTAACAACTTTTTTCATCAAAAATGAAGTTCCTAGTAGAAAGTGACTACATTCACATGACATTCTGTAAAAATTATTTTTCTAGCTCAAAAATAATAGTTTTAGCAAAAAAGTTAACCTTCTACATTTTATTTTTAGAATAGAAAGTATTTTTTACCCTGAAGGGACCTAATTTGCCCATCAATGGAGACTCGTCAGCTGGCAGTAGATCCTCAAAAGCCCACAAGAGGAGCATTATTCAGTGACAGGAAAGATTTGAAGGGATTGGCTTCCAAACCACACTTTTTCTTTAGCTCTTCTCAAGTTTACTTAATGGTTTGGTTGCATGGAAAGTGCCCTTAAGCTTTTGAAGCTGGTCTACCTGTTTTATCCTTAACAGGATATAACCCTTATAGGCAAAGCTATTGCGACAGTGAGCAAATGATGGATATCTAAAGACTACTAAATCTGAACTCTGATATAAAATTGCAGTCTAAGAAAATTAAGCGTTCAGCAGGGTGTCCAGAGCAGGCTTTAATACATATGTACAAACAATAATGTACAAGACATTTCAGGCTTGTGCTGAAAATGTAATCAGTGCTGTTTACATCACTGTGTGCTCATTACTCATATGTTCATGGTCATTAGCTTAGTATATAACTACCAGGGCTTTTATAAGCTTAGCTATGCAATCCGGCCCAACTGTGTTCCTGTGTATTATGGGCATTTATTAGGAGGGGGTATGTTTGGAAATTTCCAGACATTATGTGGAGGGGGGGGGGTAGAGACATGGGGCTAGACCCAGAATGAAATTCTCATTTCCCATCCATTGATCAGGTTTACACTTAACTAGGGTCAGGGATATGGACTCTGTTTCACACGGATGTGCAAAAAGTCCATTAGAGCCGGATACAGGGATGCCTTGTATACCAGGCATAGATCACCTCTGTGTAACCTGTAGGAGACAAGAGTACAGAGATATGGCTTTAAGGTGATCTTTATAAGACAGTGTGTTTATACCCTGGCTCCTCCTGGTAAGGAATCTTTGTGGGCATTCCAGCTGCACATTATGTTTGGTCAGGTACATGCTGAAGGGGATTATACTCTGTGAAGGGTCTGATAAGGGCAGAATAAAGTAGTACTATGACTTCCTTCCACCTGGATACCATGACCTTACTTACTAGTTGGGTAGCCTAGAATGATTTTCTTACTACCTTGGCCACATGTTGATCAAATCAAATTGCTGTCTACATATGGTACCAGAGCTCTGCCTACTAAGTCAGCTCTTAAGGATATCTTAACAATGAAGTAATTAGCTTGGGTGGCAGTTTTCCCAAAAGACACTGTAATGCATTTCTTGGCATTGAGATTTAGTCCATGAATTTCAGACCATTCATTTGTCTGTTTTAGACCCTCTTGTTGATGTTTGTGTCATGGGTACATTCTATGATCGCTCCCATTTTGCAGTCCTCTGTGAACATGGCTAGCCAGGGTCCCCTGACATTAGCCTTTACTGCTGAGAAGTAGATGCCAAATAGGACTGGTCCCAGAGTGAAGCCCTAAGGTACCCTGCTGGCAAATGGTCTCTTATTGGAGGTGGTATAACTAATCCTGACTTCCTGGGTCATGTGTGAGCCAGCTGGCAATCTAGCAAGTTATGTAGAGGGTTTATGCCCAGTTTGATAAGTTTGTCAACTGTAACCAAGTGGGGTATTGCATCAAATGCCTTAGCCAGTTCCATGTAGATGCTATGCACCACTTTCCCCTCATTCATTTCCTTGGTGACCTTCTCAGTTGAAGTCCACCAGGTTTGCTTGCACTTCATTTTCAGCTTGTTTGTGCTATTAGACACCATCATCAATTAGGTTCTGATTAATTATACTTCATCTTTTGTTAACAATTATTTTGTATGGATTTATGGTAACTATTTAATTTTTTCCTAAGACAGGAAATGATGTCATATTCTTTATTGAAACTTGTGTATAAATTACTGGCTCCTGCCAAGGTTTCCTTTTATAATACTGAATAAAGCTATATGCTGAAACCAGTCTAGTTCACTTGTTTCTATAATAAATTTATTAATTTCAGCTCATCTTGGGTGCTGGCACTTTATTTTGATGCTTACTAGGCATAATCTTCTCTTGACCAAACCAGACTGAATTGGGTACAGTGTCTACAGGATGCCTATGTGTTTGTTGATCATTTCCATGATGATTCGTTCCATGGCTTTGCATATTAGACTAGTCAGAATAATAGGTCTGTAGTTTCAGTGATAGGTTGATGGTCCACTCTTGTAAAGTGGGATAAGCAATGCAGTCCTCCATTCTAGTTGGCAAAGCCCTTTTTTGAGACTATAGTTGAAAAATGACTCAAGTGGTCTTGATAAGTTATATTTTCAGCTGTTTAGTAGGCAAAGAGGGATATTTTTGTGGCAGTATTTCTGGCCTTAGGGAGCTCCTCCATGACCTGCTTCCTGTTGATAGGTGGGGGGGTATGTTGTGTCTTTCGGCTTTTCCTGGTTAAGGGGTCACCACAGCGGAACTCCGGTCCGCTAATGATTGGCAGTAGATTTTTACATGCCGAGTTGCCAGCTCTGACGCACAACCTTCAGTGAAGGTACGCCCATTCACGCATGTCTCCACACACAAGACACTCTAGCTGAGAATCGAACAGGACAACGTCTAACTGTGAAGTGATAATGCTACCGCAGCACCACCACCGCTAGAAGGGATTTCACCGTGGGTAGTGTAGGGGGAGTGGCGGTGAAGTCAGAGCTAAAGTTATCAGCTAGTAGAATTACTATGTCACCTTGGAGAGTGAAGGTTGTACCATTTACCACCAGTTCTGCACACTCCTGAGTGTTCCTGAAATAGTTGATGAAAGCCTTGTGATTGTCTTGCCTGGGAGGCTATCCTGACATTTTAATTGGCCTTGTTGGAATTTATTAGACTTTTTGCTTTCTTGCTTAGTTGACTCTGAGACCTCTTGTCTCTGTGAGAGTTGCTCTTTCTGATCTTGACCATGTTTTTTTTTTCTTATATAGCCTGTTAAGGTAAGGATTCCACCAGTATGTTTTTCTTTTTAATATCTGGGGTTGCTTCTAATAGGCACCACAGCATTAATGCAGCCATTTAAATGTTTGTACAAGCTTTCTGTAAATAAATCTGCATTGGTAGCCGTGTTCTTGGGATTTGGGGAAACTGTGAATTTTGGCAAACTGCCACTTAGGAAGTATTCTAAAGCAAATTACATCCTATTAACTGTTACGGATTTAGTTGGGTTTTGTGTGTTTATTTTTGTTTCAGGAGAGACAGCTTTGTGGTCCGACTTCATCATTCAGGACATGACATGGGAGAGGGTGAGGCAGTGCAATGCTCTCCCATGTTGGTGAGTAGTCGGTCCATTACATTTGATCTTGTGGCTGGAGTGTGCACTGTCTGATCCAGGGTGTTTGCGTTGATAAAAGTCCAGGAAATGTTATGCCTGTGAGTTTGAAGCAGTGTACATTTCCCAGTCTATAGAGGGTTAGTTAATGTCTCTCAGGAATACGGTATTTCGTTGGATGGTGAGTGCCAGTAGTAGGTCTAGGTAAGAGTTGTGAGCTTGATGGGTCATAGATCATGACCTGTAGCTGGCCATGACAAGCTTGTCTGCGGCGTCTTGGAAGTGGATGAACTCCAAGACATCATCTTGTTTAACCAACCTGGAGTTGTATTTGCTGCTAACATGGATCTAGTCTAAATGTTGGGTTAAATTTACCTTTTGGGGGGCTGAGGAAAGTGTTTAAATGCTTTTCATTATATTTTTTGGTAGAAAAATCAAACTTTTTTTTTTACTACTTAACTGTTTCATGGGCTACCACTGCCAAGCTTCCCTGGGACATGGGCTTTCTTTTCTGCTTCACCATGTTACAGCCAACTAGTTTCTCAGTTCTTCCTTCTTCCAGCCTTAAAAAGAAAATTTCTAGTCAACCATTTCCCTCTTCAGCAGACTACTAAATTCCCTCCGCTATAAGCGAGTGACTCTGCTGTGCCCATTTCTGGTTCCTCGGAACAATAATCTTTCTCTTTGGCTCTCTATGGTGTAATCCCTGCAGACAGTATGAACCAGGAGTTATGCACATCCCCTGCAGCTGTTGGTGTACCCTTTGTGGGCAAAGGAGAGCTACTGTTGTTGGCCTTGGAGGAAGGGTATGGAATAGTTTCTGTCTAGCCAGATTGGGATGCCTCCCCTAGGTAGAGGTTTGCTTGTCAAACGTAGGCCTGAATATTTAGCAATACCTTTCAAAAATAATCTAATTTATCTTCCCCGACTTAGTTTCTTTGGACAGGGTTGATTTATTGGGTTACTTGTAAGAGAAAAAGGAATTTTTCATTGTCTGTCTGAAGATGTTGGGATATTGAACAGGAAAATGATCGTGAGGGGACAACTGGTCCTCTCTTCATGATTCTGAATAGTGTATTCTGATGCACCCTTGTAAGGACTTTCTTTTCCAGAAACCATTTGTTTCAGTGTGAAAATGACCCTTCAATGTCATTAAAGATGTATTATGATTTATTACAACTGGAATTTCCTGCATCTGCACCTACACCAGGTTCCCTGTTCCTCCACGACTGGAAGATGTATTTATTACAGTATGTACCTGATAACCAGTCTGCTGCCATAAGAAAGCAGATTCATTGTATAAAATTCCTCAGCCTTATTATTTTCTAACCCAGACCTGACCCAGCAGTGATTTTCTTTGGTAAATCCTGCTGTTGCTAAACATCTGGTAAATGCTAATCCCTCTCCTTCTGACTAGGATTGAAAAGCATTTGAAAAATTTGTTGTGGATGGGGGTTGTATTCTCCTACAATGCTTATTTTTAGAATTTTTAATAGTCAGACTTGCACTGCAAAGTTTATGCTTGCTGCTTTTGAGACTATGAGGGATCATAGCTACTTTTCTGTATTTTGAGGGAAAATCAACTTTGCTTAATTTTATTGCTTCAGTGTCTCAAGTGACTAAAAATTCCTTGAAGTGTGCTTGTGATTCAGCTGATGCCACTTCCAGAACTACTACTGCTGGAACTGTTATGAGAAGGTTTACATTCATAAAACCTTCCTGAAGATTGTTAAAGCTGAAAATTTCCTTTAGATTGAGTGGTTGTATCTGCTGCAAAGGTCCTTAAGAAGTGAGTTGAGAAAGGGAAGCTGATTCAGAGAGATTATCAGATTTTTTTACACTTCCTTCTCTGAATTTAAGAGTTTTCCACCTGTCTCTGAAACATTTAACAAAAAGCAATCTAAGCAGCCACAACAAGCTGCTGGTAAGCAGACTTTTAAAAAAATGGCAAAAGGGCTCCAAAATGAAAGTAGGGGCCTCCCAGAATCTAGGATGGTTTGCCAGGTATGAAGGTGGAGGAATTAGAGGCTTGCAATGATGAGATTTGATAGATTATAAATGGGATCTGAGAGTGATTCATCAGAGATTCAGATGGCAGTGTGAATTTCTCCTTCCTTCCTTTACAGGAAATTCCTCCTCATCT
>NC_056732.1:1469114099-1469171599 GCF_019279795.1 Protopterus annectens | reverse complement strand
AGAATCACAGGCCTAAAGCAGATGCCCTATGCTGATCGTCTAAAGAAGTTCCAGCTATACCCTGTGGCATATCATCTACTCAGAGGCTATCTCTTCTTAATATACAAGGCCATGTCAAACCCTGAGCTGTTGGAAATGCTCCATTTGTCATCCCAATGGACAAAACATGCTGGAGAGATAGGTTCCTGACCCAGAGACTCCAGAATAGACTGCCCATACATGTCAAGCAGAGCGCTTCCTTGGTCCTCTTCAAAAGGAACCTTGATGATTGGATGGGAGATAGGAAATTCACCCCGGAGATTACGTCAGTCACCCTACTAGACAGGGGTTCAGGAAAGTAAATATTGTGGGAAGAAATAGCGAGGGAATTGTTATGGCTAGGATTGTATAGGTCCTAGGGCCAATAGCCTAGTACCAACCTATGAGAGGCATTTGTTTTACACAAGAGATCAGAAACCAAGGGAAACTTGTGCAGCTTATATTACTGACCTGAGAAACAAAGCTAAAATGTGTCTGTTTGGTGACTTAAAAGATGAGTTAATAAAGGATGGACTTGTGTGTGGTATTAATAGTGCTGCTGTGAGAAAGATTAAGTAAAGCCAATGAGATTTGTCTTATCCATGAAGCTACAGAGAGGCACACAAGTATGCTTGCAAGTGATAAGAGCATGGTTTCGGCAGGCTCCAGAGCAAATGTAGACAGCATGCAACATGTGGCAAACAGAAGCAAGCCTAAGCACATGGCAGCCACATCCCTTGCTGGCTGTCAAGAGAAACCACATAGTTTTCCAGCACGTACTAAGAAAGGAGTATGCTCAGTGCAGTACAAGGGAAAATCAGCAAAACCCAAGTCCAGCTTTATTGTTAACTGTCGCAATTGTGGTGCTGATCAGGAGTCTAAACGAGAGAAGTGGTTCGCATTTGATCAGCAATGTCACAAGTGTAAAAAATGGAACCATTTTCAAACGCTGATGCAGTGAATTTGCTGGCAAAGAGCAAAGTGTTTTGTGCTGTCCAGATCATTGGTAAATCCACCAAGTTCAAAGTAGACACTTGTTCAAAATATAATATTATGTCAGCAGACATGTTTGCTAAGGTGAGAACTAATGAACAACTCCATGTAGCTAATAGTGTGAAAATTTTTGCT
Organism: Protopterus annectens; assembly: GCF_019279795.1. NCBI lineage: Eukaryota > Metazoa > Chordata > Ceratodontiformes > Protopteridae > Protopterus > Protopterus annectens. The sequence continues at coordinate 1,469,170,453 of NC_056732.1, read as the reverse complement.
TATGGAGGTGAAGAAATTCAAACTGAACGTTCAGTACTTTTGTTTTATTTGGCTAGGAACTGTTTCAGCTTGTTGTTCCATGTAGTTCGAAGACATGAGTCATTATTGGGTCTTAGAGACAGCTTGACAATGAATCTGCTTTCTTTTACTAAAGAAGTTCATCATACAAGCGCATATCATAGTTTCAATTTTTCTGAAGCAATTTTCTCAGAGTATGCTGATGTTTTTGATGACAAGTTGGACAAACTTCCATTTGTGTATTGTATGAAGTTGGACCCAGAGATCAGTTCAGTAGTCAGACCAGCAAGTAAAGTTTCGATAGCTTTGCAGGATAAAGTTAAAACTCAGTTGGATAAAATGGTGCAGCAAGGTGTAATTTGTCCAGTTACAGAACGGACTGAATGGGTTTCATCCATGGTTGCAGCTCACTAAAAAGACTCAGACAAAATCAGAATGTGTATTGACCCAAGAAATTTGAACAAAGCATTAAAGAGACCGCATCATCCAATGCGTACAGTCGAAGAAGTCGCAGCTCTGATACCGAATGCCACTGTTTTTTCTGTCTTAGATGCAAAACGTTAATTTTGGCAAGTGATGCTTGATCACAAATCCTCATTCCTAACCACTTTCAGTACCCCATTTGGCAGATATAGATTCCTAAGTATGCCATTTGGAATGAATTATGCAAGTGAAGTCTTCTAGCGTGCAATGGAGTAAATTTTTTCAGGTTATCCTTGTGCCATAATAGTAGATGATTTGTTGTTTGGAGGCAATGGTGAAGCAGAGCATGACAGAAACCTAAAGAAAGTTCTAGGCAGAGTACGTGAAGTGAACAGAACCTAAATTTACACTTCAGAAGATTGAGCTTTATCAGAAGCTACATATGTAGTTCATTTATTTACCTGCGCTGGCTTCAGACCAGACCCATCCAAGCAAGCAGCTATTCTTGAGATGTCAGCGCCAGATAATGTTCAAGCTCTACAGTGTTTTCTTGGCATGGTCAGCTATTTAGGCATGTTTATACCAGACTTCAGTGAGTTGACAGCACAAACAGAAACAAAGAAAAGACAAACCATATCAGTCTAATCCAACTATAAGCATGGGGGCAAGCCCACCTGCATCCCCCATGCTGGGTGATGCACCCCCCCACACTCCCTGCTACTTAAATATATCAACTCCAAGATCACACTTCACTACACTAAGATGAGTTATGTTGTAATATAGTACATTAAAAGGGAACATGACTAAGGTTACAACAGGCACTCATAAAGGATGCAATGGTATGTTTGCCATTTTCTTCGGTGAAGTGCGATCTCAGAGTTTTTCATTCATAGATTCATACTAGGCTAACTGTCCTCAGGGGCCATTTTAAGCCTAGCCAATGACCCCATGTGAGAATCAAACCCTGCACCTTGTGTTTCTAAGGTAAGCACCTTAACCATTACGCCAACCTCCCTCCCAGTTGATATGTTTAAGTAGCAGGGGGGCTTGCCCACTGCTTATAATTGTAGACGAGTAATATGTTTCTTTATGTATTTCTGCTGCAATATAGTCAGTGTTGGTGTCCTGTATGTTTTTCAATATTATGAGATTCAGTATTATGAGTTTTCAGTATTTTGAGCTTTCGAGATTTTGAAGTGAACCCATATATGTACATATACATACACACACACACACACACACACACACACACACACACACACACACACACACACACACACACACACACACAGATGTATTCTTTCCTAGCATTGACATTTTCAGAGCTCTATCTTCCCTTCCTTGGTTGGCATGAAAGTCATGTAGGCTTTGGCACTTAAAGCACTCGTTTTTTTTTTTTCAGCTCTGCTCGAGAGATTGGGCACATAGAAAGTGAGCTTAAGCTTTGGAAGCTGTCTGGCAGTTAAACCTTTAGCAGAATATTACCCATGTAGCTAACGCTTCTGCAGCAGTGACCATGTGAACATCTAATACTATGGTAAAATTAGTTGCACAACTGTACTTCATCTGTTTCTTCCTGCTAAAAGTTAAAAATGTGCTTTTATAGCTCACAGTTCTGTCTGGATTCTGCATAGGACGTTTGTGCTTTCATGCTGCTGTCTTTATTACCCTTATTTAAATTACTTCCTTACTAACCTTAATCTGCAGTCTGTAATTTCATTGTTTTCATCATAGAACTGGCAGTGTAAAATGCTGCATTTCTAGTTTTTGAAAGAAAAAAAAAGTTATATGGCCTCTTCATAAACTCTGCTGGAGAAAAAAAGACATTGCAGGTAATGATTTCCCTGAGCACTTAAGTTTTGTTTGGTTATTTTATTTATTTATTCATTCCATTTGTTAACCAGGAATATTGTAATGATCTATTATTGCACCTTTTTAGCAGAGGCCCAGAGTGGAAAGGTAACCATTTGAAATGTCAGGACCCACTAGAGTGAGTCCTGAAATATGGAAACAAAATGGCCTAAGTCTGAGATATTATTTCTTGGAATATTCCCTTTTCTCCAGTGAACGCGGTCTTGGAGTGGGTATGTGTAAGCTCGGGGGTAGGGGGTGCTTGCCTCCCTGCAAAAAGAACTTTAAAGGAGAAGAGTGATTTTTGGGGTTTGGTGTTCTCCATTGTTTTAATTTTTTTAAGCTTGTCCGCACTCAGCATTTAAAGTGCCAACATTTCAATATGAAGCTAAGTGGAAAGCTTCATAGAAATGTATGTATTATATACATAAAGAACTTTCATTGTACAGCATTTGTAAAATAAAGATCACATTTTTTTAAGGAACAAAACATAATGTCAAAAATGTTTAAAGTTACAGGCATTGTATACATCTGGATAAATATTAAAGTTCATTGTAGGATAAAAGGAGATATTTAAATATATTCAGAGAAAGACAAGGGAAGAGGCTAAAGTGAAGTAGAATATTCGAAAGGGACGAAGGTGCAAAGAAATAGAGAGTGGTGTTAAATATATATGTACAAAGGACAGAAAAACTGAGCAGATTAAGTTGAAGGGACGATAGAGTAGTGCTGGGTAGTAAAGAAAGCGATGTAGGAAAGAGAAGTAATATAAAAGTGTGGATTAAGGGGGCATTTAGTTAGCAATGTTGCTTGTAGCTACCTAGTTTGTCATACAGAGTTCATAAATTGTCTTCATTTGCTTATCTTGTAGTAGTCTTATTTGCCATTTCTTTTTTTCCATTTTGTAGCGGTGAGGTCTGCGGTGGGAGTGACGGATGCATTTAAGATGGAGGTGGGATTACATCAAGGATCGGCTCTGAGCCCTTTCTTATTTGTAATGATGATGGACAGGTTGACAGATGAGTCCCCGTGGACTATGATGTTTGCAGATGACATTGTGCTCTGTAGTGAGAGTAGGGAACACGTGGAGGACACCCTGGAGGGGTGGAGATATGCCCTAGAGAGAAGAGGAATGAAGGACAGCAGGACTAAGACAGAATATATGTGTGTGAATGAGAGGGAGGATAGAGGAATGGTGAGGCTGCAGGGAGTAGAGGTGGTGAAGGTGGATGAGTTTAAATACTTGGTATCAACAGCTCAGAGCAATGGTGAGTGTGGAAGAGAGGTGAAGAAGAGAGTACAGGCAGGATGGAGTGGGTGGGGAAGAGTGTCAGGAGTGATTTGTGACAGACTAGTACCAGTAAGAGTGAAAGGGAAGGTCTACAAGAGGGTAGTGAGACCAGCTATGTTATATGGGTTGGAGACAGTGGCATTGACAAAAAGGCAGGAGTCAGAGCTGGATGTGGCAGAGTTAAAGATGTTAAGATTTGCATTGGGTGTGATGAGGGTGGACAGGATTAGGAATAAGTATATTAGAGGGTCAGCCCAGGTTGGAAGGTTTGGAGAGGGTTTGCACATGTGCTAAGGAGGGATGCAGAGTATATTGGGAAAAAGATGCTAAGGATGAAGCTGCCAGGTAACAGGAAAAGAGGAAGGCCTAAGATAAGGTTTATGGATGTGGTGAAAGAGAACATGCAGGTGGTTGGTGTGACAGCAAGATGCAGTGGACAGGAAGAAATGGAAATAGATGATCTGCTGTGGCGACCCCTAATGGGAGCAGACGAAAGAAGAAGATTCCAAATGAGAGAGTGGATGAGTGACTGAACAAAAAGCTAGAGCTTCACCCTACAACAATGTAGATCCACTTGCACAAGCCAGAATCCCTCACTGTCATATCTTCTTCCTGCTAGATCATTGAGATGATGAAAGCCCAAGGAATGGGTTTACTTTGAATGTTGTATTTTTTTTCTATATTTTACCAGAGAAGGAGCATGTCTTGGAGGTGATTCAGTTAATTTAGAGATTTGTCTGTTTTGAAGACTTGCTTAGTGTTCCGCATATGTTCTTCTTCCGTAACGAAAAAGCCTACTGCTTCAGAACATGTGCCCTTGAATGATTTTTAGTGTCTCAGAAAGGGAAGTTTGGCTTTGATTTTCTTTGGCCCGAGCAGAACAGGAAATATATGACTGATTTTTGAATGTATTTTTTTTTCTGTCTCTCAGTTACTGAAACTTTTTGTATTATTTGAGTGGTTCCTGTTGCACTTGTTGGTTCTGTAGAGCTGCCAGTTTCAGATGTTCTTTTGCTGCAGTCCAGTCTTCTGTGGAAGACTTGCAAGAGTTTCATTCTGATTCTGAAAGGCCAAGATTACTCTGACTCCAGAAAAGGAGCATAGGCCCTTAGCTATTCCTCTCCTGCTCCTGGTTGTTAAAATCCTGTACCCTCTGATAAAGAGGCATAAGAAAGTATATACTCTTAGCCATGAGGGCATTGAATTGTCAATTTCATATGCTGAAATATCAGAATTATCTCCTTTCACAATTGAAATCTAAGGTGGAGGTATTGAGTGTAAAGAATTGCTGGATTTGGTTCATGTGTCTGAACAAGTGGGTAAGCATTCTTTGCAGTGTGGTTTTGATGCTGTTCAGGCCTCCGAGGGTGGCTGCTACTAGTTCTGTTCTTCGCAGACATGCATGGTTGAAGGATCAGAATTTAGCTGAGCATGTTAAGACCAGGATTTTGGATGCTCCTTTACAGTCTGATGTGTTTGGACAAGCAGTTTTAAAGAAAATGGAGGACAAAGCTAAGTCTAGCAGGTGCAACACATATCCTGCTTATGGTTCCCAGTCTGACAGTTCACCTGGCCTTTTCAGCTGCCAGTGGACTCTTGTCTGGCAGCTCCTTTGGGGAGGAAGATGTCTCTTTTCAAAGAAAATTGGGATTTAATCACTCAAGACAGATGAGTGCTGGATATCATTCATCACGGGTACAGATTTTATTTCAAAGGCATGCCAGATGTTCCTCGAGGCTCTCAAGCAAGTTTCTCAGTTACTCCAGATAGGGGCTATTCAGCCAGTCCCTGTGTCAGAAAGGATTTATCTATCTCAACACTTATCTCTGGACATTCAGTTCAAGATGTTGTTGATTACAGCAACTGTTACCTCTGCTGGGCAAGGATCACTGGATGGTAACTTTGGATCTCAAGGAAGCTGTTGCAGAAAGAGATTTTCATTTCAGTTCTCTGCATTGCCCTTTGGCTTATCTAGGTTCTGGCTCCAGGCTTCAAGGCATTCAAATTTATCCTGATTCTGGCTCAAGAAAAGAACACCTTCTGCACATCTGAATATATGTCATAGCAGTTAAGAGATGCAGGGTATTCTGTGAACGAAAAAAGTCAGTCTAGTACCCTCTCAAGACATGTGCTTTCTGGGTGTGAGACTGAATACAGCAGCCCAGATGGCCTTTGGACAAACAAAAGAGTCTTTTGATTTTCCATAAGGACAGGGTATCATTACTAATCCTTCCTTTATGCCTAAGGTGGTTTCTAGTGTGGCTTTAAACCAAACTATTCATTTATGAGCAGGACTAAAGATTTTAGGCAGTCTCAGCAGTTACTTAAGTTCACAGGGCAAACCTGTGTCAAAACAAACTATTTCTAGGTGGATTGGCTTTTGCATTGCATTTGTTATTCCCATCATGGCAAAGGGGTTCCAGCTGGGATAGGCCTCATTCCACTAGCCCTACTGCCACTTCAACACCATTTCTTGGCAACTAAGGATATTCTGGAAGCAGCTACTTGGAGTTCAGTGCATACTTTCTCTAGGCATTATCACCTGCCTATATACTCTAAGTCTAGAGCTGGTTTTGCCACAGCTGTTTTACAAGGCATGTTGTCGCCAGCCTCCCTTACCTCTGCTTTGGATCACCCAATAGTCAGGACTGCAGCAGGAAGGCGAAGTACATAGTACAGTTTTGTACCTACCATAAATGTAGATGTTTCTGTGTTTCAGGGTGGTTGTGTAGGTGCCTTTACATGCTTATATTTTTGTATATTGTACATGTTTATTGGTGCAGGTTGTTTTGGGACTTGTCTTTTGGGTCTTCTGACATCTGGGGCAAGAAAAGACTGAGGACTATACCCAATAGTCAGGACTGCAGCAAGGGAATCCTCGAACATCTACATTTATGGTAGGTACAAAACTGTACTTTTTATTCTCCTTCAGTGTTACAGCCACACTTCCATAAGCAGTGTTTAGTTCCCATAATAGCAGTGTTATGGAATGGATATGCCTTTTCATTTTAATATTTTCGGTGGCAGTAAATTCCTAGCTTTGTTGATTTCAAGTTTCTTCAATTCGTAATCTTAGTTGACTGTAGCTAGGACAGAATTCCACAGTCGTGATGCTGCCTTCCCTTTTGTGTGCAGGGTATCCTCATTTTTCTCACATAAGCTAGCAAACTGCATACTTGAATACATGTCGAGGTTTGAAACCAACATTCCAGTCAGAACACAGACTGGCCAGGGAAGTGCTACTACACTAGATATGATTTCCATAAGTTCTGCATATTTACTTACTTACTTTATTTATTTCCCACAATCGGACTGTGCATGAATCCTAGCTTCACAGGAGGCTGGGGAGGCCTGGGGAAAAAAGCGCCACAATGGTTAGTACAGAATATGCAATAAACAAGTTATTAAAGTACAGTACAAATAAAGAAAGAAGGCACTCTATACTATTGCAACAAGTAAACATAAAATAAGTATACAGTATGAAATGATATTATGTGAAGAATATACAGTACAGTAGTAGGACATTACATACAGTACTAAGGTAACATTCAAACTCTGATACAAAAAGCAGAGATTTTTAAGTACAGACCATAGAAACAAGCTGTCGTTAACTTGCACAGTAAGCTCAATATAGTTTCTTGTGTATTATAAAAATATGTTCCATTTTACCAAGGGTCTGAGCAACTGCATATCCAAAACCTGCTTAAATGGGACCAGAGGAATTTTTTAAATTTATTTTTATTACTTGTAGTTGTAATATCTACAAGGATTTGCAACAGAGGTGGAATAGAGGAAGTCCCCAGAGTTATTTTTGCTCTTGGTTATGTCAACCAGTGCTTTGTTGGTGTAGCTTAGTAGGTGTTGAGTAGATAGTCAGTATGCCCTGTAGTGCAGGAACTTTATCATGATTATATAGGATTTGGTGGGCTATTGTAAGTTGGTTATACTTGAGCAGGTAGCCAGGATAATTGCTTGATAGCTAGGCAGTGATGTGTACTGTAGGGTGCATCAGTTGCAGACTTAACTGTTTTGTTTTAGCAAGTGTTTAGTTTCCTTGAAAGTTTCCTGAAGTTGTTCATCAAAAGCAGAGAACAGCTATGGGAGCACCGTTTGCCCCACGTATGCAAATCTAATGATGACTCTTTCTGAGGTGGAATGCTTGTTTCATAATGAATTTTTTAAAAGATATGTATGTAAGTATTTTAGATACATAGATTATTTGATTTGTATTTGTAAAAGGGGCTATAATGAGGTTCAGTCTTTTGTGGAATCAATTCATGGTAATAGATTTGGGCCATGGGCGTCAGAACCATAGAGTGCGTGTGGAGGGGAGCCCCCCACCCTTTTGCAGATCACCTCTGCCCCTTTCGTTTTCTCCCAGCTGTTGTTTGCAAGCGGTTTCATTTGCCACAATGCCGTCAGTGCATTTCCAGTCGTTATTTGTGTTTGTGAGTGGGATATTCAGAAGCTGTTAGCATTAGCACATTTCTGGGCGGGAGCTGCAGAATGGAGTTTGTTTGCTGCATCTGGACTGTAGAGTTAATTGCAGAGAGTCTGTCTGTCAGAGTGAGTACACTAATTGCAGGGGAACTGGTTTGTGTGTGTGTGAAAATGTCCCTAGCAGGGTACAACTGGTGGCTATAGGTACTCCGGCTCAAACCCTGTACCTTGGGTACAGGTAAAAAGAGCCTAAAGTCCCTAGCCACCATCACTTGTGAATTTATGCCTCACATTTTTGTTCTGTTCTTTCTGGTTTGCAGGAGTGGTAAAACAAAACCTTTTCTAGCAATTTTCTAAGGTTATAAAATCAGTAGGTCCACAGATTCACAGATTAGTACTAAAGTACTAAACTAACTGGCCTTGCGAGCCATTTTAAAATAATTTATAAAATCAGTATTTGAAATGTGTCCCTATTTTGGTGATGTATTCCCCCATTATTGGCTTTGTTCTGTATTTTTGTGCTAAGAGGTTGAGAGCTATGGTGAGAAGTGAGAACTGAATTCACTAAATGGTATGCTAGCCATTTAAGTTTATCTTTCTGTCTTTCAAGAAACTGCTGGTTTAGTTTAGTGTTATGTTGCTCTGACTACAGTGCTACAGTGTTCTGGGTTCAAGACTTGGCAGTGAAATGCATGGTGGTAACAATGTTTTATGCAAGCAACTTTCCAGAATTATATTTCTAAGGTTATAAAACCAGTATTTGAAATGTGTCCCTATTTTGGGGCTGTATTCCCCCATTATTGGTGGTGCAGCGGTAGCATTATCACCTCACAGCAAGAGGTTCTCCTGTTCGAATCTCGGCTGGAGTGCCTTCTGTGTGGAGTCTGCATGTCCTCCCCATGGTTGAGTGGCGTTCGAAAGACATGCATGAATGGGCGTGCCTTTGTTGAAGGTTGGGCTTCCGGCTGGCACCTCGGCACTGTAAAAATCTACTACCAATCATTAGCAGACCGGAGTTCTGCTGTGGCGACCCCTAACCGGGAAAAGCCGAAAGAAGAACATTCCCCCATTATTGGCTTTGTTCTGTATTTTTATGCTAAGAGGTTGAGAGCTATGGTGAGAAGTGAGAACTGAATTCACTAAATGATATGAAAGGCATTTAAGTTTGTCTTCCTGTCTTTCAAACAACTGCTGGTTTAGTTCAGTGGTATGTTGCTCTGACTGTAGTGCACAGTGTTCTAAGTTCAAGACTTGGCAGTGAAATGCATGGTGGTAACAACGTTTTATGCAAGCAACTTTCCAAAATTATACACACAATGTTTATAATGTCCCTGGTTTTTGGCCTTTTGCCCCCCCCCCCTCCCCCCCATTGAAAATAGGTCCAAGAAGCTGTGCAACATGCCTATGGCTTACAGTCTACTGAGATACTGTATTTTTATATTGTGTATAGAAGTAGACTGTTATCATGGAAATGTTCTGACTAGGGCAGTTTTGTCATTATTGGTGCATGCATTTTTATTTATTTTTATTTTACATTTGTTGACCGGGCTAGGCTAACTGGATATATGTCCATTTTCAGTAGAGGCCTGGTAAGCTCCAGGACATAAACTATCGAATACAAACAACAAATAGCATTAAAAAAAATGTGCAGTGCAGCATACAAGTTAGCCCAGGATGTTCAATGAGGGCAAGAATCTTAACAGTGCAAATTTCAGGTACAATACATAATACAGGTAGAGTCCATAGTAGAGAAAGGAAGTTAATTGTATAGTGATATTAATAAAGGATTTACTTAATAATAAGTATCCATGGAGGGTAGAAATAACGTAGTTTAGAGAGAGATGGAAAAAAAACTTTTTTGCTTCAACGCCTACTGGAAAAATGTTCAAACAAATTTAAAATACAATTGCATGTGGAAGTAGACTGTTATCATGGAAATGTTCTGAATAGAGCAGTTTTGTCATTATTGGTGCATGCATTTTGCTTCATTGTCTACTGGAAACATGTTCAAACAATAAATTTAAAATGCAGTTGTGTGTGGAAAGTAGACCTTTATGATGGAAATGTTCTGTATAGGGCAGTATTATCATTATTGGTTAATGCATTTTTGTTTCATTGCCTACTGGAAAAATGTTTAAACAATAAATTTAAAATGCCCTCTAACTTAAGTCTAACAAGTGTGCTGTGAAGGAATATAATTTAATACAATCAGGAAGGTGAATCAAGGAATGCATGCATGTATGCATGGCCCTAAAAATGTGTTTGAAAACAGCCCAGAGGAAAGTATGAAAAGCTCAAAGTCATGGGCAAATTTTAAGCTTTACTCTTATCAAAGCAATGGATGAAGGTAAAACAGTTCACACCACATTACCTTGACCTGGCCAAGCCTTTTGACACAATCCCCTACTCAGGTGTAGTACAAAAGATGAATAATGTAGGTGCAAACACTTACATCACCAGCTGCATTGTCAACTTGGCTCACAGGATGCAGGAGATCAAAACAGGGGAAGAGACCATTCACCAATGGAGTCCCCAGGGTTCGCTGCTGAGACTTTTTCTGTTTGGCATATACATCTCAAAAGTAAAAGGAAATACCAAAGAGCTTTGGCCAGCTAAGTTTGAGATGACTGCAAGCTAGGAGAAGTTATTGAATCCCCAAATGACTTAACCATCATGCAGGAAGGTTTGTCCCAAATAATAACTGGTGTCAAAATCATGACAATGCCCTCTGAGAACTGATCCAGTTGTTTGGCATTTTGGAACTGTGTGTACAGTGACCTAACCTTTGACCAACATGTGCCCAGAGTCATAAGGCCTTTCTATATTGTACAGCTTATAAACTTATTGATTGTGACCAGATTTAGAGATGATGTTGTCCCCCTTTACAAAGCTCTCATTATGTCAATCATTTTGTATAATGCCCACTTTGGCATGTATCTGTCCAGCCCCATGGAATACCTTCAGATACAAGTCCTAAACAATAGGTCTTACATGGACCACCTCAAAGATTTATTACTATACTCAGTATTCTACAGAGTGCCTAGAGGTGACATGTCTGGCATACAAAGCATCCTCCGACATAATACAGATGGACTTACTGAACATCAGCAAGTCAAATGGCATCAGAAATACTCAGTCCAGGTATCTAAACTAAATGTTGTTTAGAGATGGATATATATCACAGAGGCCACCACTGTTCTGGAACAGACTGTCCATAAAAATAAAGCAAAGCTCATCCATCCATATTCAAATGCAACTTGGATCTAAGGATGGGTAATAGAAAATGTTCTCCAGGATTTCCCTTCATGCCACTAATGGATAGAGGCAGTTCCTAAATGCTGCATCCGTTACATGGCCCCTTCAAATTATCTATGGTATGATCACACTTGTTCTCACTAGGGCTAATATACAGTTATCAGCCATGTGGATAGCTAAGACCAATCAGAAAATGTTAATTCAAGCACCAAAAGGGAATTGGCTAAGCTTAAAATGTCCTCTAAGTGAACCTATATAGTGGTAGCAAATAGTTATAAAAAAATTACCCTTTTAGTTCACTAAGTGACCCTGTCACCCTCCACCCCCCCCCCCCAGCTTCTGGCGCCTATGATTTGGGCTTCAATTTGATGGTCTGCAGGTGTGTGATTGAATGAATTTTTAAGATTTAGAATTGTGAACAAGGAAGATGGTTCGGTTCATAGTAAAGTGCATAGAAAGTTTGTGGGGGGGGGGTTCACAGTTTTATATGGCACGAGTTGGCCATCCCTCCAATTAAATCACTTCCTTGCCATATAGTGAATTTGTACGGTTAGATAGACTTTCCGATATGGACTGTGATTTTGATAAATATTACAGTCTGTGGAAATGTTTATACAGAGGGGATACAATAGGGGTGAAGTAGAAAATGCTCCAAGTAGAATTTTACAGAAGCAGTATAAAGGGGTGGATATAACTAATGTAACAGAAATAAAATGGGTGGTGTTTGATGTGGATGAGTTTCCATTTTTGAAGTAGTAAGAACATCTAAAATGGGAGATTTGGATACTGGCAACAAAGATTTATATTTTGTAACTATTTTTTAACATTTTGAGTGAGAAAATTATGCAATTGTTATATTACTTTTGGCCTGTGCTATTTAAATATACTAAATTGATTGCTATTTTAAAAGCTAAACCTTTGAATTCATATAAGAACGGCCGAAGTATAGCAGACATGGTGGTACATACAAAGTTTCAGATACCAGAAGTTTGTATTGTTTAGAATTTTCAAATGGTGTAGGTTCTTTTACATGTGGGAATTGTTCAATTTGTCTTTATATAGTAAATAGTTTTTCTTATATTAGTGGTATAAAATTCAAGCCTAACCAAAATTTTTCATATAATACGTCTGGAATATTGTGTATTTTAAAATGCCCATGTAACATGTTTTATGTGGTGGAAAGTTTACGAAAATTTAAGGTACGGTGTCAGGAACATAGGGAAATAAAAAATTGTCATCATCATCTTCTTTCGGCTGTTCCCGTTAGGGGTCGCCACAGCAGATCACCTGTTTCCATTTCTTCCTGTCCTCTGCATCTTGCTCTGTCACACCAACCACCTGCATGTCCTCTCTTACCACATCCATAAACCTTATCTTAGGCCTTCCTCTTTTTCTGTTACCTGGTAGCTTCATCCTTAGCATCTTTTTCCCAATATACTCAGCATCCCTCCTCAGCACATGTCCAAACCAACGTAATCATGCCTCTCTGGCTTTGTCTGCAAACCTTCCAACCTGGGCTGACCCTCTAATATACTTATTCCTAATCCTGTCAACTCTCGTCACACCCAGTGCAAATCTTAACATCTTTAACTCTGCCACATCCAGCTCAAACTCCTGCCTTTTTGTCAATGCCACTGTCTCCAACCCATATAACATAGCTGGTCTCACTACCCTCTTGTAGACCTTCCCTTTCACTCTTACAGGTACTTGTCTGTCACAAATCACTCCTGACACTCTTCTCCACCTACTCCATCCTGCCTGTACTCTCTTCTTCACCTCTCTTCCACACTCACCGTTACTCTGAACTATTGACCCCAAGTATTTAAACTCTCATCCACCTTCGCCACCTCTACTCCTTGCATCCTCACCATTCCTCTATCCTCCCTCTCATTCACAAACATATATTCTGTCTTAGTCCTGCTGACCTTCATTCCTCTTCTCTCTAGAGCATATCTCCATCTCTCCAGCGTCTCCTCCACCTGTTCCCTACTCTCACTACAGATCACAATGTCATCTGCAAACATCATAGTCCATGGGGACTCCCGTCTGATCTCGTCTGTCAACCTTTCCATCACTATTGCAAATAAGAAAGGGCTCAGAGCTGATCCTTGATGTAACCCCTCCTCCACCTTAAACGCATCCGTCACTCCCACCGCAAACCTCAACGCTGTCACACTACCCTTGTACATATCCTGTACCACTCTTACATACTTTTCTGACACTCCTGACTTCCTCATACAATACCACAACTCCTCTCTAAAAAAATAAAAAATGGTAACTGTGAGGATTCCATAATAGTACATTTTAGAAAACATCATGCAAAGGTGGGAATTCAAATGATTACTCTAATTACAGACCTATAGCTCTATTATCTCCTTTAGCCAAAATAATGGAAAATGCATGCACCAACAACTACTACATCATTTATCTCAACACAACATTCTAGCAAACTGTCAACATGGCTTTAGACCATCACACAGTACCACAACTGCCCTGCTATCTTTTATAGATACCATCAATAGAAACCGCAACAACAATAACCTCTCATCTGCTCTCTTTATCGACCTCTCAAAAGCTTTTGACATGGTCAACCATGCCCTTCTCATCAACATTCTAAAGTCCCTCTCCTTTGACCATCTGACTATTAAATGGTTTAGGTCTTATCTGAGAAATAGGCAACAAGCAGTTCTCTGGCAAAACAACATATCATCTCTTCAGCCAGTTACCCTCAGAGTCCCTCAAGGCTCTATTCTAGGACCACTTCTCTTCTCACTATTTATCAATGAACTCCACACAGCAATCCCCCAAGCCACCTGCATATAATACGCAGATGATTCTACGCTAGTATGCACAGCAAACTCCCCCTCAGAACTACATTCTCTAACCCAGAAAGTATTTAACATAGTAGAAACATGGTTTACAAATAGATGCCTCCTTCTCAATGCTAAAAAAACTAAGCTCTTTCTCTTTACACCCACAAACAAATCCGCCCACATATACTTCTCTGTTATTTCCAATAATGGTACTATTATACTCCCTGACACAACCATTAAACTGCTAGGAATAACTATTGACAATAACCTGACTTTTGATTGCCACATAAATAATACTATTAAAACTGTCAACAGAAAAATAGGCTCCTTATATAAGATCAAACCTTTCCTAACTCCTATAGCCAGAACCACAATTGCTCACTCACACTTAATCTCTTCACTTCTGTACGCTTCACCCATATATACTAACCTAAAGAAAAATAATATTACCAAACTAGCAAATTCCTATAATTCCATTGCCAGATTTGCCACTGGCAACCCCTTTAGAACTCACCACTGTCTGAATCTAAGGCAACTAGGCTGGCTTGAACTTCAAAACCAACTGATACTACCCCAACTCACCATTGCCCACAAGATTTTCTACCAACCCAACAGTACTCCTATTCTTTCCAATCTCATCCAGCCTTACAAAAATCTAAATTCCTTGTGCTCCTCTAAGAAACTGCTTGCCTTGCTTAGGCAAGTCTAATAACCTGGCTGGAGACTCTTTTTTTTGTAACACAGTGGGAAAACACTGGAACCTCCTGCCCAACGAAGTAACATTACTTTCATCCTTGCCTCTCTTTAAATATAACCTCAAAAAACACCTCCAAACAAACTGGTTATGCCCCTGCAGCAAGCCTGACTAACCATTTCCCTTTACTAAGTATAGCTCCCTAATTTTCGAATTCCTACTATTCTCGCTTAAATTACTAACACTCCTAATGCATTTGTTACATACTAATTCCTAGTAAGATAGACTAACTGATACTCCCAAATTTATATGCCAATAAACTCTCTCTAGTAGATTAATTACTCTTAATTAACTAACTTCTTTTTCTATCTTATTAATACTGGTTGTACACCTTACTTTCTATCTCTAAGCACAAGTCCTTCTTGTATTTTTATTAAAACCTTTTCTGTCAATTTCTACATTTAATTCTTTAAATTTTAAATTTTTAATTTTTAATGTTGTAATTTCTATAATTGCCGGAGCTTTTCTCCCCGGGCCTCAACTGAAAATGGAAATATATCCAGTTAGACTAGCCCGGTTAACAAATGTAAAATAAAAAAATAAATAAAATAAATAAATAAATAATTTTTAACTTAGAGGATGTATTTTGGAGCAAATACAGGTTCAAATGGGTGAACTGACTGTTTTGAAAAATAAACTGTTGTATAAAGAAGAACTAAAGTCCTAGTAGACTGAATGTTGAGCTTAATTGGAAATATTTGATTAATTGAAATGTGTTAATGATGTAATTGTTTTGAATATTTAATGGGTGTGTTTTTTTTTCTGATGTCTTGTACTCCTTGAAGGCTTTGAGGCCAAGGCGCTAGAGTAAATAAAATTTCCTGTTGGATTTTGTTGGTTTCTCTGTGGCTTTATTTCTTTGTGGCTGCAGTTTAGTTTCCTTGGGTCTGCTTTGTTTAGCTTTGTGAGTATGGGGGAGGCATAGAGAAGTGTGTGCTGTGGTAACTTTACTGTTGTTGGTGAGGTGATTTTTGCATCGATATATAGGGTTCCGAGTTTTTTATGGACTGTTTTTATTGTATTTGCAATATGCTTATCAAATTTCATGTTGTGATCCATGATAACTCCTAGTAGTTTGGTGTGTTGGACAGGTGTGATGGGGGTGTTATTAGCGGAGTCTATTGTGAAAGGTGGTATGGGGTCTAAGAATATCATTAGCTATGTTTTTTTGGGTTAATTATTAGTTGATAGTTGGTTAACGAGGTTTCAACAGCGGCAAACGATTCTTGTGTCAATTTATGGAGTTGAGTGATGAGGCGGCACAGATTAGGGTAGAGTCAGCATACTGGACTCGTGTGGTGTATAAGGTAGCTTTTGTGAAGTTGGTTGGTAAGCATATTGAAGAGGGGGGGACCGAGGATGGATCCTTGGGGACCCCAATGGTGACAGGTAGAAGGTGAGAGTACGAATTTTGCCATTATACTGTCTGTTGCCAGTTAGATAGTCCTGAAACCAGGCTTGAGTGGAATGGTTTAGATTAAGATCAGAGAGGGCTGTTAGGAGTTTGGCATGAGAGACCGTGTCAAAGACCTTGGAAAGATCTAAGAAGACTGTGGAGACAAGGTTGCCATTGTTCTGGTGTTGATTTACAGTATTGGTAAAGGTGATAAGGGCTATCATAGTACTGTGATTGGGACGGAATACATGTTGGGTGTTAGTCGGCAGTTTATTAGTAAGGAGATAGTTCATTGTTTGGGAGTGTATATGTTTTTCAAGGATTTCAGCCAAGGAAGATAGAATGACAATTGGACAGTAGTTGGATAGTTTTGAGTTCCCGCTTGGTGAAGTAGCATTTTATGAGAGATTTTCCATAGAGAAGGAAAGTGTTGCTCTGATAATGAGTGACTTGATAAGTAGGGAAACAGGATATGAGATAGCTTTAGCTGCAATCTTGAAATATCCTGGCAGTAGTATATCAGCAGCTAGGGTTGTGGGTTTAAGTTTACTCAGATATATATTGTGTTAGTGAGGACAGGTTGTAAGGAGAAGCAGTTTTGGTCTGGAGGTGAGGATGATCGGTTTGGATATGAGGTGGGGGAATTATTATTAGTGAGGGCTAGAATGGATTTTGTGAAATATTCATTGAGTTGGGTGCCGGTGTTATTGGTGGTGTAACTGATGTTAGGGGCTGGAGTATTGGTCCTTCCTGGTTGCAGGATTTTATTGATGGCTGCCCAGAACTTTTGTGGGTAGTATTGTGTTTGGTTTGGATGTCTATGTAGTGGTTCCTTTTGTCTTTTTGAATTTGTTTTTTTGGCTTTGTGACGCCATGAGTCCCATGCTTTAGCTCTTGGTTTTAGAAGTAGTCTGGTATCTTTGGTAAGCCAGGGGACATAATTGGATTTAGTTCTAACAGTTCTGATAGGGGCAAGGTGGTTTAGAATATTAAGGAATGTATTATTGAAATAGTCCACAACACTAACCAGGGAGAGAAATGAGGGTGGTTTAAAATTGCATTGGTTTAGTGTGAATATGAAGTCCCAGCTTTTAAAAGTCTTTGTATACCGAATTTGTTGGATGCTGAGGGATTTTATTGGATTCACTTGGTGCCTTATTTCATAGGTAGGAAAGTGATTGCTGAGGGTGTCTGGGAGGGAACCGGAGAGGCAGGAATGAGATGGCTGGTTAGTGACGATCCAATCTAGGATGGATTCCTATTTGGATGCTTTATCTACTCGGGTTGTGTTTTTTATTAATTGAGTGAAGCCATGTAATTTAATTGATGTGGTTGGTGGGGTGAGTCACAGGAGGACCAGTAGGTATTTGTCATCCGGTATGATTGTTTATTGGACGAAATTTTGGGATGCCCAGTCTAATATAGATTCTACTGTATCATTGTTATTACTTTGGGGTAAGTAGGTACCAGTTATATATAGGTGTTTTTGAGTTGATTTTTCACTTGGTGAATATTGTATCTGAAGTAGTTACTTCATTTGATCTGCAACCTTGGGTGTCGGATCCGACCTCAGATCCGATCCGGCAGCTTTCCAAGCTCCAAGATCCGATCTCCTAGCTCCTCCCCCTACCCATAATCCACTACTACTAACCACATTACCCCAGATCGTTTTTTGCCGCGGCTGAAGAAGCTTCCCTGTGAAGAGGTCCTGGCTGGGTGAGATCATTGCTGGTTTTAAACCACTTTTTTCCAACCAAAGTTGTCGTTGTGTGTGTGTTAGCCCCTTTTTCTGCTTCTAGTGCTAGTTTTTGGTCCCTTTTGTTAATTTTAATCGCTAGCTTACCTTCACTCCCCCTCCCCCTCATAGTGTTTGGGTGTGTGTGTGAATAATGTCTGAAGGGCCTAAGGTCACTTTTTTCTAAATGTACTGAGTGTGGCCACAAGCTTTCCCCAGCTGATGGCCACACTCAGTGCGTTTTGTGCCTGGGGGCAGCCCATTTGTCAGAGGCCTGCCAGATCTGCGCGGCCTTTAACCCCCAGGCACTTCGGGATAGGAAGAACAAGCTGATCCTGGCGGGAAAACTCCCCCAGGAGTTGGCTTCTTCTTCCTCTCCCATTCGGGCTCCAGATGCTTCGGCGCCGTCTGTCCCCTTAGCTCTACCCGGGACTCAACCTCCCTCTTTGGATTTGAGCTCTGGGGAAACTAGTGCCTCTTCCCTTAGAGAGAAGACGCACAAGGATAAGAAAGGACATAAGTCCCACAAAAGGCGGGCTGAACCTCATCCTTCGGCTCCGCCAGTGAAAGTGCTCATGTCTCCCTCGAGGGTCTCCGGATCCCCCTCCTCTTGGCGCCGTTCGCCCAGTTTCTCGCTGGAGCCGGAGGAGGAGGATAGGTGTCCCTCGAGATCTTCGAGGCGGCCCTCCCGGCCCGCCTCTACTACTTCGTCCAGGTCGACCTGAAGCATCTCCGAAGCGGATATGGATTGGATGATGCGTCGGTTCTTGCAGACCCAAATGCAGATGGGGATGCTCTTGCCTCCCTCTGGGGAGTGCGACCCATATTTGCCCCGATCACTCCTTCTCCGACTCGTTTTCGGGTCTCGGAGTCATCGGATCCAGGCCCATTTGGACCAGGGGAATTGTCGGCGCCGATAGCGGTGGTCTCTTCGCCAACTATACCTTCGAGCTTGTCGGACCCGAGCACTCGGGGCCGAGGGCTGAGCGTCGGATCCGAGGGAGTTGCTGTGTCTTCGGCGCTGTTGGCGTCGGAGCACACCTCTGCCTCGGTGCCGACTGCATCGGCTCCGATCCCGATCCCTTCCTCGGATCCGAGGAGATTGCTCTCGGGGGCTGGCGAGAGTGGCTCTCCTTCGGCTTTTGAGGTAGTGGAGAGGGTACTGTCGAGGTCCTCCAGATCCCCGACCCGGGCTTCGGATCCACCCGTACCCCCACCGTATGAGGGTCTGTCTTCCATCATCCGTCCATCGGGACAGCCTGCCCAAGCCCTCCAGCTAGTTCCCGTGGAGGAACAACAACCCGTGGACGAGCCCTCTTCGGACAGCCCCACAGAGGAGGTCCCTCGGAAACATCGGTGCAAAAGCAGGCACCTGGACTCCCCCGAGTCCGTTACCACAGACACAGACTTAGATGATACGGAGGGTTCCCCAAGGTCACCCCCTGAAGATATCTCCTTTGGAGACATCATGGAAATGTTGCATATCAGAGGGGGGTGGTCAGCCCAACAGCCCTCCCTTGATGAGTCCGTGTTCCTGGAGGCCTTTGAGGCAGGCCCATCTACCTCCTGGGTGTCCCCTCCGGCCGACCCCCTGGTGGACTTAATTACCACCAGGACGTGGAAGGAGCCCGACACCGTGGAGCCAATTCCTAGGCGCCCCAATAAAGTCCTCAGTCCCCCCACAGATTGACCGTCTTGGGCCAAAGGAACCCCGTTGATGCCATGTTGGTGGCGGCGGCCACCAAGAAAAAACTCGCACAGGAGAGTTCTTCGGTTCACCCGCCGGATAAGGAATCTCGAGCGCTTGACCGGATTGGGAAGCGGATGTTTGCTTCTGCGACCTTTTCCATAAGGGCGCTGAACTATATGGCACATACCATTAGGCTACAGCGAGACTAGATTAAGGAATACGCTGGAGCCCCCCCGGAGTCCATGTCGGTCCCAGACAAGAAGGTTTTTGAGACTTGAATGGCCACTCTAAAATCCATCTCCAATACATCTATGCAGCTTCTCTCCCACGCAACGGAGCTAGAGCTAGCGGAACCGGGGTCGTCTTGCTACGTCTCTCCTGGCTCCGTCTTTGCAACTTCGCGGATCCCTTCAAGGTGTCCTTCGCGAACGCCCCTTTTGACGGTTCTGCCTTGTTTGGCAAAACTGTTCGCGACACGCTGGTCCAAAGCGAAAAGGACGGGAAGACACTGTCTGCCATCGGAGTCCGCTTCTCTAATCCCCAAAGATCCTTCTCCAGGAATCTGAGGGGACAAAAGAAGCTGTGGTTCCGTAAGTCTCAGCAATCCCATCCTGCTGCGGACCACTCGTCCTCTAGAGGCAGAGGAGGACAAGGTGGACACCGGCCCAGAGGCAGAGGGGGGGCCGCGTAACTTCGAGTCTAGAGAACCTTTCTCGGACAGACCCGCGCAACAGCCCTGAGGGCTTGCACGACTGTCCTTCTCTGGAGACAGTCGGGGGCGGTTGTCAGAGCACCTGTCAAACTGGGAGTCCCTTACAACAGATCAATGGGTGCTCCGGATCATATCCAGAGGATACTCCATTCCATTCATAAACCTACCCCCCAAACCCAGATGTCTCCCCGATGTCCCACCCGATCAGAGGGAGGCAGCGGCTTTGGAGATTTCAAAGCTGCTAAGAAAAAGAGCCATCCAGCCCGTCCCCCCAGATCAGTCTGGATTAGGTTATTACTCCAGGTTCTTTTTGGTGCCAAAGAAAACGGGGGACCTCAGACCCATCTTAGACCTTTCCACTCTGAACCTGTTTGTACCCAAGGAAAAGTTCCGGATGGTCACTCTCCAATCAATTCTCCCCCTTCTGCGGGAGAACGACTGGATGTGCTCGTTAGACCTCAAGGATGCGTATTACCACATCTTGATGGACAGACGATCCAGGAGGTTTCTCCGCTTCTGGCTCAGAGCCAGTCATTATCAATTCAGGGTTCTTCCATTCGGCCTCACCTCAGCCCCCAGAGTGTTCACCAAGGTCATGGCAGTGGTTGCAGCCCACCTGAGACTTCAGGGCATTCAGGTCTTCCCCTACCTAGACGACTGGCTCCTCACCGCGACCAACAGGCATCAGCTCTGTGTGGCAAGAGATTATGCTCTGTCTCTGGCCCACAACCTAGGCATCTCAGTGAACTAGCAGAAATCCTGCCTGTGCCCCACTCAAGCCCTAGAATTCATAGGGCCAGGTTAGATACACGAATCTCCCGAGTTGTTCTAATGTCAGTCAGGCTGAACAGCTTGTCGTATCAGGTGTTAACTCTTTTTCGGAGCCCTGCTCCTCCGGCAGAGTTAGTCCTGAGGGCACTGAGGTTTGTCAGCAGCGATCGGCCTCTCTCTTCATGCCCGTCTGCGAATGCGCATATTACAATGGACACTTCAAGTCCAGTGGTCCCTGTCGATCCACCCGTTAAGCACGCCAATACCCCTGAGCAGGGTGTGCAGGGACTCCCTTCTGTGGTGGTTACATGCGCAGGAACTCAGAGAAGGGAGGCCCTTTGTGATCCCCCCGGTCGAAGCCACGTTGACCACGGACGCTTCTTGCCTCGGGTGGGGGGGGCATTGTTCAGGGAGATCCGTTCAAGGCACGTGGACTTCCCTAGACACCGCGTTGCATATCAGTGTCCTAGAGATGAGGGCGGTGCTTTTGGCGTTGCAAGCTCTCCACGACCTTCTTCCCCTGGTGACTATTGCAATCCAGACGGACAACATGTCAGTAGTCTGGTATATAAACAAACAAGGAGGGACCAGATCTTATCTCCTGTGTCGAGAAGCCATGAGAGTGTGGGAATGGGCCTTTTCCACCAACCGCTTTCTGATAGCAACGCACATTCCGGGATGATCCAACATATTAGCGGACAAGCTAAGTCGGGTGCTCCTCACTCCATATGAGTGGTCTCTGAATCCGTCTGTTGCGAAGCAGATCTTCCACAAATGGGGTCAGCCTTGCTGCGATCTTTTCGCTTCTTCTTTAAACACAAAATGCAGTGAGTACTTCACGATAGTTCCCCCCAGAGGCGAGACCCCCAGAGACGCTCTAGTCCATGCTTGGCCCCCCGGACTCCTTTATGCTTATCCCCTCCTCCCACTCATGATGAAATTCATCCAGAAAGCCTGTCGGTTGGGGAGCAGAGTTATCCTCATAGCCCCATTCTGGCCTCGACAGATCTGGTTCCCCTTTCTGTGGTCTCACAGTATGGCTCCTCCATGGATTCTGGATCCCAGTCCAGACCTAATCTCGCATCCAGCGGGATGCCCTACCCCGAACCTGGTCAATCTCAAACTTGCTGCTTGGTTGCTCCAGTTCCATTAATGGCTAGGACTCTCCGGTATCTCATCCCCTGTTAAGGCCATTCTGGTGGAGGCTCATAAACCGTCTACCAGAAAACTTTACAACAGTAAATGGAAACGTTTCTCCATCTGGGCCAAAGTCAAAGACTTGGACCCATTTACTGTCCCTATTCCGACTATTCTGGACTTCCTTTCCCTGCTTTTTAGGCAGGGAGCAAGTTCCTCCACGGTTAAGGTGCAGCTGGCGGCCATCTCCCATTTTCATGTGGGGGACGGCATAGGCTCCTTAGCATCTACAAAGTTGTGCAAAACCTTCTTAAGAGGCGTTTTTCTTTGAAACCACCTGTAAAGACTGTGGTTCCCCCATGGGATCTCACTCTGGTCTTGCAAGCCTTTACGAGACCACCTTTCGATCCTGCGGCCTCGGTTCCGTTGAAGTTCTTATCTTGGAAAACGGCTTTCTTGGTGGCTATTACTTCAGCCAAGAGGGTTTCAGAATTGCAAGCTCTGTGTATCAAACCTCCGTACCTTATCTTTCACAAGGATAGAGAGTGTCCCTCAGGACTAATCCGTCTTTCTTGCCTAAGGTGGCTACAGAATCAAATATTAATCAGTCAATAAATCTTCCTGTATTTTTCCCAAATTTTCACAACAAAGGTGAATACACGTTGCACAAATTGGATGTACACAGACAACTGCGTTTTTACTTGCACAGGACTAGAGAGTTTCGCAAGTCGGACCAGTTGTTTGTTTCTTATGCAAAGTCAGCCATGGATTCCTATTTGGATGCTTTATCTACTCGGGTTGTGTTTTTTATTAATTGAGTGAAGCCATGTAATTTGATTGATGTGGGTGGTGGGGTGAGTCACAGGAGGACCAGTCGGTATTTAAGTCATCCGGTATGATTGTTTATTGGACGAAGTTTTGGGATGTCCAGTCTAATTTAGATTCTACTGTATCATTGTTATCACTTTGGGGTAAGTAGGTACCAGTTATATATAGGTGTTTTTGAGTTGATTTTTAGCTTGGTGAATATTGTTTCTGCTTTATTGAACTTTGGTTGTTCGTTGACTACCATGTCAATGTTCAGGCTATTTTTGAAGAGTAGAGCAACACCTCCACCTCTTTTGGATGTCCTGTCTTGTCTAAGACCATTATATCGTGGGGGGGGGGGTGACAAATTAATTACCATTGATTTGCAGTTTTATCTCTGAGAAGAATTCTGTCAGGGGAGTAAAGGGCAAGAGCAGCATGTAGTTGTGATGTATTATTCAGTATGCGTCTTATGTTTAAGTATTAGGAGGTGAGAGGGTGTCCTGGGGGAGTTTAGAATGTTGTCTGGTTGCAGGGGGGACTGTTGTTTGTAGGACCAGGATTTGGGTGTACGCCACCACTGAATATGATTTGGGATGCTATTTGAAGGATAGTTTGTAGGTGTTTTGCTATAAATGTGTTGTATTATGTGGAAATGTGGGTTTCTAATTAGTACGGGGGTACTGTGAATGAAGCATAGTCGAAATTTGAGAGGTTGTAGATTGATGATGATATTTGTAGTAAGATTGTTTTTTTTCTTGAGTAGGGCTTGGGTGGGTTGGATATTTAGGTTGAGACCTTGGGTTACTAATATGATGGTAGGAGGTTATGTGTGTTAATAGTGAGGGTAGTTACTATTATAAATGTATGTGACAGCATTTTATCCTGAGAAGGTGAGGAGGCAGTCGAAATCTTATGGAGGTATATTTCAATAGTGGGTTGTGTTTTAGTGCTATTTTGTTTTTGTATGGTGTGGGAAGATTGGGTGGGCGGATTGTTCTGGACAGATCGCAGAATACAGATAATGTGTGTTTGTGTGTGTGTATGGGATTATGGAGAGGGAGAAGCTAAGCTATAGTTGGATGTGAGTGAGTAGGGGAGTGGCCTTTTATGAGGTAGGAGTAAGAGTGAGGCTGAGGGGAGTGGCTTAAGTATAAAGGTTAGGAGCCCGGGGTTGGGTGGGAATGGGGGTGGGGTAGGCAAGCAGAATGAGCCTCAGTGTAACGAGGGTGAACTGAGCGGGCTGGACCTGACTTGCAGCTAAGTACCCATCAGGAACAATCAGTGAATCTAGGTAAGTTTAATATAGAGAGATTAGAGTAGAGAGATTAGAGTAAAGTTGCCAGGAGAGGTTAAAACGGTTTATTTAGTTAAAAATGGGGGGTGCAGTGAGGAAGGAAAGTATAAGAATATAGGAGAGCGGAATGAGATTACCAGAGCACTTATACAGGATGTGGATAGGTTAGATAGATGGGGAAGTTATAAAGAGTGTATAGTTTTTTGGTTCAGCCTGGCGATCTTCTAGAACCTGTTTGTTCATGTGCTGCTCCATGAACCTTAGGTCTTCAGACCTTGCATTAGAAAGCTTGTTTTGTGATGGAGAGTTTGTCACTGTTATTCCTGTGTGAAGAACAATTCCCCATTAATTTATAGAGTTGTTTACCAAGCAGTATTTTTATGAAAGATAAAAATATTTCAGAAGAATTTATACTTGTCACTGTTTTACGATAACTTAATAGTTTAAACACACTTAACTGTCTTCATTGTTATACTTGTACAGTACAGAACTGCTCGACTGTACTGTAGTTCTAAGCCTCTCTTTCTGGTATCCCACAGTTTCTAACTATGCATTTTAGTTAGTATGTTCTAATTTTGAATGTTTGTTTCTTATTTGCTAATGCCCCACAGTCTTGGGATGTTCATGCATGAAGGTTTATTCCCAACAAATAACTGGTGTCAAAATGATGGACTGAAACTAAATTCCCAAAAGTACATTTGTTTAATCTTTTTGGAAATCATCTACCCTGGCAGACTACTGCAATGACAATATACTCCAAAGAGATGACCCAGTTGTTTGAGATATAGGAACTTAGGTGGTCAGTGAGCTAATTTTGACAAACATATATGTATATATGTATATATGTATATTGGCTTAAACCACACATTAAAAATGAAATACTTCCTGCTGGTTATAGCATACTATGAAAAGACTGTACAACTAAAAGAGGAGGTGGAGTCGCTCTCCTATATCAGAACAACGTCAGTGTTGAACTATTTAACATAGAAATTCTTGCATTTAATAATGCAAAGATCCTACTTGCTAAAGTAAGACTAAATGCACAAAAACAGCTAAATATCCTAGGATCATATATCCATGTAGGCGATAGCATCAAAACCCTAGAATCCCTATTCCACTGGACATCAGAAACCCTCCCCCACTAAACCATTATACTAGGTGACTTCCAATATTGATTGGACCGCACTTAAATCACCCCACCCCTCAAATCATATTAACCTTTACTGCTTCGCACAGCTTATACAAATCCTTACTAGGGTGGACAAAACCTCAAAAAAAGAATCAATACTAGACTGGATTCTCACGAATCGTCCATCTTCCACCCATAATTTCGGTACACTATCCGACAGTCTAAGCGACCACCTCCCAACCTTCTTCATCGGAGACCAAACTAAACTCAGTAGAACTAGGTCTCTTAAACACATCAGATACACTAAAAACTTCAGGGTTGACAACTTTAATACAGCCCTTAAACACTCTTAACTGGTTGCCTCTTTTAACTCTTCCTTTAGATAAAGCAGTTGATTATATCAACACTATGTTCTTAAGTCTTCTCAACCAACTTGCCCCACCAAGACAGATCTGCACTAAAACCATCTATGCCCCATGGCTTAGCAAGAGGACTAGGCAACTTATGAAACAAAGGGACAAAGCATGGGACACCTGTCACAAAATCAAAACTACTCCTAATAGGCAAACATTCTTAGAACTGAGAAACACTGTAAAAAAAAAAACAAATCAGCCCAGACAAACAAAAGTACTATAGTGAAATTCAAACTAAGCACAGTACCAACTCGCAAAAGTTCTGGGCCGCTATAAACAGTATTCTCCAACCAGGTAAATCACCAACTCCACATCCAAGCATAGACACTACCTCTATAAACACAGCCATTCAATTCAATGTGTTCTTTAACAACTCTATACTAAAGCTGTCAACAGCCCCACCCTCCTCAACCCCCACTATACTGTATAACCCATCAAATAATGCCAACTCTTTCACCCTTCAACCTGTACCAACTTGCACATCTATAGACATCTAACCAAACTTAAACCCACCACTCTAGCAGTAGACAAACTACCTGCCAAATTCCTACAATAGCTGCCAAAGCCATTTCCTACTCAATCTCTGTAATCCTTAACAGATCAATCTCAGAACAAAAGGTGCCACTTCTCTGGAAAATCTCCTAAATTATACCATTACACAAAGGGGGCACCCCCACTGACCTAACAAACTACCACCCTATAGCTATACTTTCCCCACTGGCTATAATACTGGAAAAATATATCTACACCCAGATCCTAACAGATCTCCCCTCCAACAATGTTCTTGCCGAAACTCGGCATGGATTCCGCCCCAACCATAGCACTACCACTATACCTATCCATTTTAGTAACCTAGTAAATATGCAATGCAGCAACGGTCAACTAGTGTCTGCAGTTTTCCTTGACTTATCAAAGGTGTTTGATACAGTCTCCCATACAAAACTTCTAGCATCACTCTCAGAATTAAAACTAACTACCCCCACTCTATTATGGTTTCAAGACTCTCTCTCTCCCAGCGCCAACAAGCTGTTCAGTGGAGAAACTCCTTCCCCCTACTTCCTGTAAAACTTAGGAGTACCCCAAGGATCAATCCTAGAACCCCTGCTTTTCACTATATTTACAAATAATCTTCACAAATCCACTCGTTTTGCAAACCTGGTCAGTACGCTGATGACTCCACCTTAATCTGCTCTGCCCCCACCTTCCAACATGCCTGCTCCAGGGCCGTTAGCCTAGTACACACCTGTGAACTTCACGTCAAGACCCAAGAAGCCTTTACATTCAACGAAATCTGGGTAACAAACTCCCAACTAATACTAAATCGTAAAAAGACACAACTTATGCTTTTCTATCCTTCCAAAGCAGCAGTACCTATTCCCCTGTTCTCTCTCTATTTCTGCATCAGATAATACCCTTATCTCCCCATCACACAAACCAAATTACTAGGGGTTATTATTGACAATATTATGAAATTTGACACACACAGCTCATACAATAACCAAAGTCAACAAAAAACTATGTACTCTTCACAGATGTAAAAACTTCCTAACCAGCAACAGTAAAGTTACCCTAGCTCATACCCATCTTCTCTCTACCTTACTGTACGCTTCTCCTGTCCTAATTTTAAACGAGCGATTTAAACAAGCTATCAATATGCTCCAACAAAATAGCAAAGTTTGCCACAAGCTCCTCCTTCTGCGCCCACCACTGTCAAGCCCTAAAACAGCTTTCCTGATTGTAACTCCTTAACACTTTAGCTGTAAACCGACTTCTTCTAGCTCACCAAATACTGTACCAACCTGACAAAACTCCAGCCGTACAAGACCTGATCACCCTCACAACTCCAATAACTGAGAACTTGGATCCAATAACAAGGCACTAATCGCAGTCTCCAAAAGCCATTGACTTGGAACTCCCTACCATTACAAATCAGGGTACAACCTAATAAAGCCATCTTCTAAAAAAACAGCTTATTTCCCACCTAAGCAATTCCTGGACATGCAACTGCCTAGCACCTGGCTGGCATATTCTAACACCTTTCCCCTACCAACTATCCAACCTCATCTTTAAAACTCCCATAGATGCACTATATATTATCACACATTATTTACCAATTCACTGCTGCCTACTCCCCATTGTCCCATCCATACCTACTAACTCTCCTCTAGACTAAGTTGAAAAGCTTTCCCTTAAAATGTCAACAAGCTCATATTAACTTGTCTATATTCTCCTCCTCTGACAATCTGGCTAATATTTTTAGTTTTTCCTTTCTTCTCTTATCTTCATTACATCTTCATGATTATCTCTAGTAAACATACTGTATGAACAGCAGTCATATGTTATTACCTGCTATACTTATAATAGTATGTCTAAACCACTATGCTTATGTAAATATCTTATGCAATCATATGTTATCTGTTATATTTTATAACTGTATGTGTAAACCACAATGCTGATATAAATATCTTGTGTATAGTATGTTAGCAATTGCTTCTGGAGCTGTTCTCCCCAGGCCTCCGCTGAAAACGGACAGCTTTGTCCAGTTGAACCTCCCCGGTAAACAAATATAAAATAAGTAAATATATCCACCATCTTAAGAAAGACATCCTGTATTGTGCAGTTTAAACAAAGAGATTGCATCTTGATCTGGAGATGCCATTTTTCTCATTTATGCAGCCCTGATTTGGCCAGTCATCGAGTATAATTCTCCCCCTTTGGCATCTGTCTGTCCAGGCATATGCTGCAGCTGGAATGTGTGATACCCTACTAAAAGGATACAAAGCTATACAAAGCTTAAACATTCAGTCTTGTATAGGCTGACTTAGAGCCCTCTCACTACACACTGTATTCTACAGACTGCTAAGAGGTGACCTGGGTAATGTAAAAGGCATCCTACATCCCAATACTGCTGGACCTACTGCACATAAGAAGTACTCTATTCATGGATCTAAATCTCTTCTGTAACATCGACAGAACGGTTTGGAAAGATACCACTGCTCTGGAACAGACTCCCTATCCGTGTAAATTAAAATTCATCAGACTCCCCATCCATGTAAATTAAAATTCATCCGTGTCCATATTCAAGTGCTACTTGAATCTATGAGTAGGTAATAGAAAATTTATCCCAGGTCTGTTCCCTGTACTAATGGACAGAGGCAGCTCCTAAATGTTTTGTCACATGCATGGCTCCCCTCAAATTATTTATGGTATGATCCCACGATCCAAAATGTACATTACCCCTGGGGGACATTAAAACCAGTCTAATACCAAATGAGGTTAATTCAAGCACCAAAAGGGAATTCGGTTAAGCTTACAATGGCATGCAATGGCAGCTAGTCTAGTACTTGTTTATAAACCTATAATGGCCCATTTACTAGTAAAGAAAATGGCTTGATGCTGCCTTTTCAAAATTAATCATTATTTAGCAAAATGTTTCTGTAAGAGTGAATTAACACACTCTACCTTTTTTCCATTTAGTTGTCTGACTCTTATTTGGTCTCCCGCTTATTGAGAATTTTTTTAATTCTGTTATTTTCTGTCCTTTCTTTACATGGCTAGGTCATTTCTGAGGTTTCTTCCTAGTAAATATGCCTGTGGCAAACAAATACTGCTTGCTGGCAGCCATACTCTATTTGACTTTTGTGACTATTCCACGATACTCAGAAGTGCCATGTGTTTTCATACTTAAATGACTTGATTAAATTGTATATATTAGGAAGTATGCATTTCACTGTAACCTCACACAATTATTTGACTCCTTTAGAAGCTAACCATCATGACATGTTCTGAACAGTCAAGCCATTTTCATCTGCTCTCCCCTGTTGAAGACTGAAGGAGGATAAACTTAAACATAAATCAGAAAAGCATAGGATTTTTATATTCAGGAAATTGGAAACTGTGTTAAAATCTAACTGTGTTGTAGGCATAGTAAAAAGACCATGCAAGAGAACCACTGAAATTGTGCTCGATTCTGCCAGAGATGTTTCTGCTCAGTTGTACTCTTATTGCTTAAATTAGTAGTAAAGAAGATTGTAGTGCGTGCTGGGGAAGCTAAATTGAAATTTCCCTCTAGTTTTGGTTCAGCCATCATCAACTTGACAGTTGATGCTTTGTTATGGACAACCGTAGGGCAGATTGTAGCATTCCTTATTTTCTTCCCTGAGTGCCTCTTTTTAGTAGAGGTCATGTGAATGCTCTACCTTCATACTCCAGATGAGTGCACAATAGCACGGGTGGCAAGGACAGGGAGACCTCCTCCAAAGCATATAGCATCCACCTCTACCCACATCACCATCTCTACCCTTGCTGTACTTCTCTTCTCCTCTAAAACATTGGATAAAGAAGGATATGCAAAAATAACCTTCCAGGAGGTTCCTTCAGACTAGTAAGGACTAGTAAAAACTTTGATATTCCGTATCCTGTCTTTGAAGAAAGCTAGGAACCTCATGCCCATTTTTTGACTTTAGGAATAAAATGATTTAGGCCACTTGAGTCCTTTCATATAGTCATCCGTCAGTCATTCTTCCCTTGCCAGCAAAGATTCACTGTGTGTTTTGAATCTTCAGGATTCGTACCGCCACTTCAGAGTTGTCAAGCTGTCCAGAAAGTGCATTTGCTTCTGCTAATCAGCCAGACATTACTAATTTTGGGTTCTTGTCTTTGGTCTCGCATCAGCCACCAAGATATTCATGACCTGTATTGTACATCCCCATAAATGTCAACTCGATCAGGTTGCAGGGCATCTGGGTGAATTTCTTTTTAGACAACTGGTTCCTGGCTGCAATATTTGGCACCCTGTTGCCCAGTAAAGGGAGTTCTACTGCATTTGTTTCACTCCTCGGAAGTGACTATGAATTTTCCATTCAGAGCTTCAGTCATCTCAATCACAAACCTATATGCTCTGTTCTCTAGCTACCAGGATTTGTTTGACACTTTTTTTGCCATAGAGAGGATTCAGGCTATTATATTAATGGCATATCACATTGCCCCTCATCAGAATTGCCTCTCTTGAGTTTTGGCTCTTGAGATAGCTTCCACCATTATATTTCCACATGTTAAATTTCACATTGGGATCCTTCATTTGACCCACTTCATGCAGTGGTCTAAAGAGAAGGCTCCTCTTTCCGTTTTAGTCAGGTTGTCCAAGGTTTCAAATGACCTTTGAATTGGTTTGACCTGTCACAAACACCTGCTTAATGGCAGCCCTTCACTCTGCACAGCTCAGCAGCCACAGTAATAACAGACGTTTCCATCTTTGCTTGACAGTGGGGTGAATGAGGTTACTTCAGAGGGTAGATGGTTCAAGGGACATGGCTCGCTGGACATGGTCCCCTACATGAAGCTCATTTGAAAACTGAGGCTATCCTTTTCTAGCCTCTTGAAAATTCCTTCCTGGGGAAGTCATCCACCCAGTTAGTTTGACGATACTGGATGGTTTACAGCCCTGCGGAGAGATGCCATGCAAGGTCTTTGAGCAGTTCAAAGTGGACATTTTCTTACAACTGCATATATTCCAGGTAGTCTAATTGCTTGTCTGACCATCTGAGATGAGGTGTTCTGTTGCCTTTTGAATGCTTTTAAGTCTATCAGTGGCCAGGAAATTTTCTGAAAGAGGGACAAACCAGTCTGAAGCCTTTGTTGTATCCTTTATCAAGTGGTAGATTTTGCCAGCAGGTTTGCCTTGTTTCTCCCTCCATTGATCAAAACTGGGATGTAGTGCTGAAGTTGTGGTCTCAAATTTTTGTTTATGGTTTCTCCATTTCCTTTGATGGATGGAGTGCATACAGAAGGTGAAACTTTAGTAGGCAAAAGTAGTAATCTTAACTCTTCTTGGCCAAGATAGAGTTGGTTCTATCACCGGTCATGCAGTCTTCCCACAAGAGTCTTTTGACCCACCCTCAGAGAAGTCTCATCTAGCATTTCATGCTACAGCTTGATTGCCTCAGTTCCAGTAGTTGGTATTTCAGCGAAGACCATTCATAAGAGTTGTCACAGTTGCATCTTCTCAGAGACTTTCCACATGTGCATCTCTTTCCAGTTAAGTTTTCCAATATCTTTTTGAGAATATTGACTTAGGTCACTTGGCAGTAGTCTCATTTCCATATTAAACAGGATTCCATGCCCTTGGCTTCACTTAACTCATTAACACATATGTGGTTTGGAATGTTACACTTCTAACAACCTATATGGATTCTCTTACACAGCATTTTCTGAAAAATCAACTTAAAATTAATAAGATGAACAAATGTAAATATTTTGTGAACAATAAAAGCTCAACTGTACAATTAGCAATGTTATCGGTAGGAAACAGACGTTGCCCGTTAGATTCTCAGTTAGAGCGTCTTCTGTGTAGCGA
Organism: Protopterus annectens; assembly: GCF_019279795.1. Taxonomy (NCBI): domain Eukaryota; kingdom Metazoa; phylum Chordata; order Ceratodontiformes; family Protopteridae; genus Protopterus; species Protopterus annectens. The sequence goes on along the minus strand of NC_056732.1, from coordinate 1,469,138,166 downwards.
CATGCGTGAATGGGCGTTCCTTCGTTGAAGGTTGTGCTTTAGGCCCGGCAAGCCAGTACGTAAAAATCTACTGCCCCTAACCAGGAAAAGCCGAAAGGCACAAACAAACAAATTGGTAGGAAATATTTTATAGTGATAATAATCCATTCATATTCTTTTCATAAATACTGCAATATATTGTAGTGTATGGAGCGAGGTGATTACGCTCCAATATCCAGAAAAAGACAAATCGGTCAAGTGCTACTATAGTGCAAGACCAAATCTAACAAATGTTAAGCAATCTGGTCTTGTGCTAGCAGACAAATCTACCTGTACTGACCAGCAAAACAGCGACGATTTGGTTCTCCCTGCTGTCTGTCAGTACTTGGTCCCTGACTACTTTATAAACTTAGAAAGTTGCTAGAATTATAGGATTTGTGTTAGCTTGCAGTTTCTTAAGGCTATGAAGTCAGTAAATGTGTCATTATTTAGTGACTTTATTTCTCAGTGATTTGCCTGAAAAAAACATTTTATGATTGCCTGACCAAATGCATCTTGAGGTGAATTTCTTGGCATGCATGTCAGGAACACAAAATAAGCAAGTTATGAGTCTCGAACACTTAATAAGCAGATTATGATCGGTGACACACTTATAATCCTGTTTGTAATGCACACAAACCTAGAAATATGTTTTTCTGCTAAACTCCAACAAATTATCATATTTTGGAAACTGTACAATCTAAATGGATATTGTTATAAAACTTTTGTAAGCTTTAACATGATCACAAGAAATTCCCCTCTGAGAGCGATTTAAGATATTTATAGAAATATGCCTCACAGCAAGAGGTTCTCCCATTCGATTCTCTGCTGGAGTGCCTTCTGTGTGGAGTCTGCATGCCCTCCCCGCAGTTAGATGGGCGTGCCTTCGTTGAAGGTTGGACGTCGAGCTGGCACCTCGGTGTTCATGAAAATCTACTGCCAATCATTAGCGGAGTTCTGCTGTGCCGACCCCTAACCGGGAAAAGCCGAAAGGCAAATAAAAACAACAATAGAAATATGAAAACGTATGCTTAATTGTATAATTAACTGTATGAATAAGACTGAATCTCTCTCAGATAATGTACAGTGCAAGTATAAGTAACCATTTTCTTCAACATCCAAGGTTTCACCTAATGTTATGCTATATTTAGTAGGTTGCTTGGTCTTTGAAGAATTAAGTGCTTTTGGAAATATTGCTTATTTTCATAGTTACTAAAAAACACTAGCAGTATCTTCAGTGTAGTGTGATATTGTTGTGTCTTTTGGCTTTTCCTGGTTAGGGGTTGCCACAGCAGAACTCCGGTCCGCTAATGATTGGCAGTTGATTTTTACGTGCTGAGTTGCCGGCCCTAACGCACAACCTTCAACGAAGGTACGCCCATTCACGCATGTCTCCACATAAGACGCTCTAGCTGAGAATCGAACGGGACAACGTCTTGCTGTGAGGAGACAACGCTACCGCAGCGCCACCACCGTGGATATAAACAGACATAATAATGAGTTTTCCTGTATCCCATCATGGTATTTCACACCATACCCCTCAAGTGCATGTAGGTTTCTCAGTTATGAAAATATGAACATAAATATGAAAATGTAAATAAAAAGTTGAAAAGGGCAAACTGTGATTAATTTCTCCACTACAGGACATCTTAGATTAATGGTCTTTCCTTTTGTTAATTATGCTTCTATGCAGCAGTTACTTTGTTGCAGAAACTTACTTCTAGCTTTTGAGTTTGCACCTTTGGCAAAATGAATTATATGCCTCTTGCAAAACCTTTTTTTCAAGTAGAGATTACATCAGCTAAAGAGAATATGTGACTCGCAGGCTCTTTCTATTAAACCATCTTACTTGGCATTCCATAAAATAGTTACTTTTAGAAATGTTCCTTCCTTGATGGCTTAAGTGGCTGGCAAGTCTAACCTGAATCAGGCAGCATTCTTTACTTTTTTTTTCTCTCAAAAGAAATGTATTTTTCAAATACAGTTGACTAAATTCCATGGTATTTGTATATACCATCTTAAATAACTATGTACACTGTTTACGTCAGTCTTGACACTATAATAGAGTTCAATATATACAATTACTTTGTATGTATAACAATCCAGTTATCAGAGTGTATCTGTTCAGTTATTGTAAAGTGTCAATCACTGATAAGACTTTTTTCCATGGATTGTTAATAAACGACTTAAGATGAATCCTTAATTCTTTAATTTTAATTTCCAACAATGCTGTGGTCTTCAGTAGGCTGTAGAAGTCTTCCAAAGTCGGTATTGTGTTTGTATTCCATCTTCTTGTTATACACTTTCTTGAGATTGCAAGTATTGTCCATACTAGATCCATATTTGACTCATTCAAATGAGGACCTTCCTACACATGTAATAATACTAGAGCTTTAGATAAGTTAAACAATTCATTAAATAAAGCTTGTAAAAAGTTTTTAATACCATTCCAAAATGGCTTAATTTTAACACAGTCGGAAAATATGTGATTCCAGTCTGCATTGTGTATTTGCTCACACCTCCAACATATTCCCTTTGTGGAAGAATTAATTTTATTAATTCTGTCTGGAGTTAAGAATGCACTGGGCAAGCATTTCCAATTAAAAACTTTCCAGTATTGTGTAAAAGATGTATGTTTTATTGATAATAAAATAATATTTAATTTCTTCAGTTAGTTGTAATGGGTGTCCTTTTGTTATATAATTCCAGTATGAGGATTTAGGTGTTATTTTATAATTTATCAATGTTGTTGTTGTTTGTCTTTTGGCTTTTCCGGGTTAGAGGTCGCCACAGCGGAACTCCGGTCCGCTAATGATTGGCAGTCGATTTTCACGAATACCGAGGTGCCAGCTCGACGTCCAACCTTCAACGAAGGAACGCCCCGTTATGCATGTCTTTCGAACGCCACCCAACCGTGGGGAGGACATGCAGACTCCACACAGAAGGCACTCCCTGCACTCCAGCCGAGAATCGAATGGGAGAACCTCTTATGTGAGTCAACAACGCTACCGCTGCACCACTGCGGCAATGGTTATCTTATAAAATTTAGAAATACTATTTCCCATGTCATAATCATTATGTATGATTTTATATAGGTATTTTGTAAGTTTAGGCATTTCTTTAAATGAAGAATTACTAATTATTCTGCATAAATCTTGTGAATACGTCAGAATGCTTTGCATAGTTAGCCGATCATGTTGTGGAATTTTGTATGTTGTTTCTATTGTTTGCATATCCAGAACTTTTAGTTCTTTGATACATTGAAACCAACAAACAAATCCTTTCTGTTCTCAGGAATTAATTATTTCTCTGTATATTTTATGTGGAAAGCTCTTTGTAACTATGAATGGTTTTCACCTTCTTTACTCTTATTGTAGTCAGAGTACCTTTTTCAGTGTATACATATTCCTAGACAAATCAGGTGCTATGTGGATAAGCTTATGTACTATGTGAATAGAATTTAGATTATCCACAGAGATGACTAACTTTCTCTGTCCTTTGCAAGAGTGTGAGACGTTAAAAAAAAATCAAAATTGAGTAATTCTGTTAAGTTTTTCAGTTGTATGTATATTTGCTACACTAAATGTAGCATAACCATGCAGCTGACTCGTAATGTACATTCTGCAAAGGCTGTCCATACATTCATAGCATTTTTCCCCAGTGCCACTTCTGGTGACATATGTACCTTTACCAGTCGACCATCCTAGTATAACTTTGCAAAACTCCCATATCTAGGCTCTAGGCTCTGGACTTAGTTTGCACCACATTGTATTTTTTTTTTTACTTGAATTTGTTGAGTGTGGCAAAGCTGTGCTGTCAGTGGACCAATTTCAGTCATAGCCTTGGCTAATCAAGGGCATTTATCCATAGTGCAGTCATTCATAGCAGTAAGTTTGCAATTTTGTTTTGAGTTACTAGCAATGATTCTCTTCTTTTGTCACGTATGAATATTGTAGCTACTTAACATTAATGCTAAATCTGTGAAAAGAGATTCAGCTACAGTAACAATCTCTCTTTACTGGACTAAAGCTCAGTGCTTTCTTATATATGTATTTTCTTACATGAATTCTCACTTGGTCCAGAATTCAAAATGAGCACCAAGGACCTATGCATTGTGGGATAGAGAGGCAAGGTTGATTAACCTGAGGAATTTTTAATCTCTGAACATTACTTATTTCCAGAGCATCTTTCCTGTAAGGTTTGGCAAACGAACCTGCCCTCATAGCTCTAACATTATGGTATATACCAGTAACTTTTATTTCTTCAGATTTTTTTGCAGATTTCATCAGATGTGGTATTTTCTTCATTTTTCATTTCAAAAATGTTGCTCCTTTATAAAACATTGATTATGATTAAAAAAGGTGTTTAATTTTGTTGACTAGAACCTGTGTTATCTGTCTTTATGAATGAACTAGATTTCTAAGGTTCTGTCCTCATTTTCCAGATGTGTTTCTTCATGTCAGAGTCATGAGGAGCATAAGCTTTTATCCTAGTAAGCAACAGATATAGTGAAGTAACCAGTTCTTAATCAGAAGCTGGTCCTTTGCAAGATCCAAATACTATCTTTACCTCTTGTAGGGAAAACTTTAATTACAGTTTGCAAGCTTTTTTTTTTTTTGGGCGGGTATCCTCATATGAAGCTTTGTTTTTTTAGAGATTATACAGTAAATAAGAAACATCCTCATTTTTCCATGATTTCAGTAACTCATGTCCTTTAGTTTTACTTTGCCTAATTTAGATTTTACTGATATGAATTACTTTTGAGAATTATAGGTTCTTACTAAGCTTATGGCCAGGGAAACTATAAGAAAGTTCAGTGTCATCCACCATTGGTGGGAAGCAGTGTTCTCCATTAAGAATACTTTTTCCACATATCCAAGGAAAAAATTTACAATTACCCTTTGAGTTGCCAAGAGTGGTTGTAAACATTGCTATGGAAATACTGTGCTTGATATGGAAAGGAAGCCTAATTCAGAAATGGGGAATGCATTGGATGTAATGGGATCCTATCTCGCCTACATTCATAACAGATGGGTTCGGAGTCGATCCATCGGCTCCGACTCGGCCACTATACACTAGAACGAAGTCTCTCATTAGCTGGGCTCCCCCTTATCCCAGAATGCACCACACCTGCTTCCCCAGATCTCGTTTGCCGCTTTTCAAGCTGGACATGGTCTCGACTTGGCTGGAGCTAAGTGTATTTTCTTCACCTTTTTGGTCTTTTTGACTAGGGTTTCTGTCAGTTTTTCAACAAACAGCTGTTTTAACAGCTTTGTGAGCGTTTGTTTCTCAGTTTTGTGAATTTTGAATATTTTATAAATTTCGCGCTTCTAGTGTACTGGGCAAGGCCCGTTTAAATTAGAGGGCCTTTGCCCTTTGCTGTGTGTTTTTCCTTGGTTGTGTGACTAAAATAGTTTTCCTGTTGTATTGGGCTAAGCCCGTTTAAGTTAGAGGGCTTTAGCCCGTACATTGGTCTACTTCTGTGTATTGTATTTTAGTTTCCTTTTGTATTGGGCTAAGCCCGTTTAAGTTAGAGGGCTTTAGCCCGTGCATTTGTCTACTTTTGTGTACTGTTTTCTACCTTGTTCAAGATGTCTAAAGAGCAGAAATCAGGGTTTAAAAAATGTGCTAAATGTAATTATAAAATGTCTGTCGCAGACATCCTTGCTGTCTGCGTGTACTGTTTAGGGCCCAAACATCTACAAGATACATGCAGTGTTTGTCACGCTTTTTCTTCCAGGGTCCTTCAGGAAAGAAAAAACAAGCTAATACTTAGAGGTCTTATTAAGCCTTCTTTTGAGGAAGCGTTGGCTTCATCTCCAGCTTCTAAAAAGAAAAGGTCGTCGGCTCCGACCAGCCCGTCGGGCCCGACACCCAAGAAGCATAGATCGTCGGCTCCGACCAGTCCGTCGGACCTGACATTCAAAAAACATGGATCGACCTCTTCTTCCTCGGCTCCAATGGCTTCGGAGCCGATGGCTGAAGGGTCTGCCTCGGTGCCTCTTTCCTCGGCTCCATTGGTGTCGGAGCCGCAGGTTAGTGCACCGAGAGGCCAATCACCTACTTTGGCTCCTTTGGTTTCGGAGCCATTGCAGGTGTGCAGCTCAGACTCTTCCCCCTTGGCCCCGGAGCCGCCTTCGGCACCGACACCTTTACAAACGGTTCTGATCTCGGATCCGATAGTGTTGGAACCTTTTCGGAGCTGGTCCCTGTTTTATCGGAGCCGCGGCAGAAGTCTTCTCGGCCCCAGTCTATTTCCTCCAAATCTTCTAGGTTGTCAGATTCGGATTTGGATAGGGTTATCCAGAGGCTGTTCCAGTCCCCAGTTTTTACTAAAATGATCTCGGCTCCAGCCCACTCGGCTTCGGAGCCGATTCCCCATTCAGTGCATTTGATTCCTCCTCCGACCCCCTTGGAGCCGTTGGAGTCTGTGCTGGTAGAACGCAGCGGAATCATCCAGTCGGAGCAGAGACCCCCTCGGAGTTTCTCTGCTCCGACCTTCTTTCCTACCCAGTCCTCGTTGTCAGGGTTTGGTACCGGGTCTTCCTCGGTGGGGGCCGAGGGCAACACTGTGGAGCTGGCCTCTTCGATGCCCAGTCTTCCCCTCGGAGCTTCGGCCGCAGGTATTCCCAGTACCGTCGTGGTCTCTCAGCAAGTGCCCTCTGCTGAGTCTGGAGGTCCTGCTTTTGAGGCCATGAGGAGTGCGCTGGCCATGACCTTGCCGGTTCAGCAAGTTTCTACCTCACCGTCCCTAGATTTGGGTACTGGTGCCTCTGGTGACATTCTTCCCCACGACAGTGGGGCCCCAGGGCCTGAGGATACCCCCTTAGAGGGTTCCCTTCTTCCGGGGGGAGGTCCTTCTGAATCTGCTTCGGGTGAACCCCCAAGGAAGAAACTGTGCAAGAGGAAGCACGTTGATTCCCAAGATGAGTCCGTCACTTCAGATACTGACCTCGATGATGCGGAGGGGTCCCCTAAATCATCCTTGGATGACGTCTCCTTCTCGGACATCCTTGAGATCTTGAGACAGAGAGGCGATTGGCAATCCAAAGCCCCTACCGCTGAGGAATCAGTCTTCCTCAAGGCCTTCGGGGTCCAGCCCTCCTCCTCCTGGGTGTCTCCACCCTTCGACGAGTTGTTAGATTTAATCTCTCGAAGGGTGTGGGAACATCCTGATACAGTGGAACTGGTGCCTGCCAGACCTAATAAGTTCCTTTCAGCCCCTCCCCAGAAGGAATTCCTCACTAAAGGTGTTGCAGTTGATGCAATGGTGGTGGCATCTGCCACTCAACAGGACGTGGCAGAGGCTTCAACGTCTATTCATCCTCCTAATAAGGACTCTAGGAGCATGGATAGGTATGGGAAGCGTACCCTTTCTTCAACGACCTTTACCCTGCGGTCGCTGAACTATCTCTGTCATGTTACTAGGCTCCAAAGGGACCTCCTCAAGGAGTTAGGAGAGTCTTTGCGGGTAATCTCCCTGAGGCGTTAACCCAGACCGTAGGCGCTCAGATGACTACCTTATCTTCTATATTCAACTCGTCCATGAGGCTCATTTCCTATGCAGCCGAAGGGGCGAGTAGAGCAGCGGGCACAGGAGTGGCTCTTAGGAGACAAGCCTGGTTACGCTTGTGTCCACTTGCGGAGGCCTTTAAGTCTTCCTTCGCCAACGCCCCTTTTGATGGGTCCTCTCTGTTTGGACCCAAGGTGAAGGACACACTTACTCGGTGCAAGCAGGAAGGCAAGACCTTGACTGCCGTTGGGGCCAGTTTTTCCGCTCCCTCTAGACCTTATCCCAAGGTCCAGAGAGGAGGGAAAATGTGGTTCAGAAAATCCCAAAAGTTCTTCTCTACTCCACCGGGTGATCCCCCCTCTAGAGGCAGGGGGGGGGAATTCAGGAAGACGCCGCCCCAGAGGTGGCAGAGGCCCCCGTAACACTGGAGACCGTGATTCCTTTCGTGGTTCCTCCTACCCTCAACATCCCTAGGATGTGGCCCGGCTGTGCTTCTCCGGAGCCGGTCGGGGGTAATTTTGCAAAACACCCACAGGCTTGGGAATCCATAACCAAGGATCAGTGGGTGCTTCGCATTGTAAACAGAGGCTACCTCATCCCCTTCTTCAAGCCCCCTCCTCCTACAAGGAGAATCCCGGACGTGCCACCCAGTCAACGGGATCAAGCAGCCGTAGAAGTCTCAAAGCTGCTAAGCAAAGGAGTCATCCAGCCTGTCCCCGCCGACCAGATCGGATCAGGAACTTACTCGAGATTATTTTTGGTGCCAAAAAAGACAGGGGACGTAAGGCCCATTTTGGACCTAAGCTCATTAAATCGTTTAGTGAAAAAGTCCAAGTTCCGGATGGTCACCCTTCAGTCCATTCTCCCGTTATTGGAGAAGGATGTCTGGATGTGCTCCATAGACCTCAAGGACGCTTACTATCACATTTTGATACGTCAAGAGTCCAGGAGTCATTTACGCTTCTGCCTAGGAACCAGTCATTTCCAGTTTCGTGCACTGCCCCTTGGTCTCACCACAGCCCCCAGGGTGTTTACCAAGTGTCTGGCAGTGGTGACAGCTCACCTGAGAAGTCTAGGATTCCAAGTGTTTCCCTATCTAGACGACTGGCTCCTCACTGCCACCTCCAAGCATCTACTGATTCGAGCGCTGATGGCCACAGTAACTTTGGGTCTCTCGCTGGGAATCACTTTCAATTGGGGAAAATCTGTGCTGTGGCCATCTCAGCATATCATCTTTATAGGTGCAGAGTTAGACACAAAAAGGATGCAGGCATTTTTGCCATCAGAAAGAATCCAGGTCCTACAGCCTCAGATTCTAAACTTGTTACCCAAACTTCGAGTTCCTGCCAGAGAGATTCTTCAGTTATTGGGCACGATGGCCGCAACTATTCTCCTAGTTCCATTAGCCAGGCTGCACATGCGGGTGCTGCAATGGCTATTATCGGTGCAATGGTCGTATCAAGAACTTCCCCTGAACCATTTGGTTCTGATTACGGACAGTTGTCGTCGGGACCTCCGTTGGTGGCTGCGTCGGTCCAACCTGGACCGGGGGCATCCTTTGGCCCTTCAGCCCCCAGTTGCCACAGTGACCACGGACGCCTCCCGGATAGGGTGGGGGGGGTCATTATCTGGACAGGTCTGTCCAAGGCACTTGGCAGGATTGCGAAGCGCATCTTCACATCAATGTCCTGGAAATGAGAGTGGTGCTTCTGGTTTTGCAAGCACTTCATCAGGCTCTCCCCCAAGGTACTATTGCGATTCTATCCGACAACATGTCGGTAGTTTGGCACTTAAACAAGCAGGGCGGAACCAGGTCCTACCCCCTTTGCAGAGAGGCCATGAGAGTGTGGCGCTGGGCCATAGCTACCCAACGTTTCTTAGTAGCAACACACATTCTGGGGAAAGCCAATGTGATTGCAGACAGGCTCAGCAGGACTCTCCTGTTGCCCCACGAGTGGTCCCTCAACAACAGAGTGGCTGCGCAGATCTTCGCCAAATGGGGTCTCCCTTGTTGCGACTTGTTCGCCAGCCCCAACAATGCGAAGTGCAGAGAGTTCTTCACTCTGACTCCTTCCCAGGGGCAGTTTCCCTGGGATGCTCTAGCCCACAATTGGCCCTCGGGTCTGCTTTATGCCTTCCCCCCGATTCCCCTTCTCCCGAAGGTGATTCAGAAGGCTCTTCATGTAGGGAGCGACATGATTTTGGTTGCACCACACTGGCCCCATCAGGTTTGGTTCCCTTTCCTTCAGAAGTATGCGGTACAGGGCCCTTGGATTCTGGACCCAGTGCCGGACCTGTTGTCTCATCAGTCGGGACACTCTCATCCGTCCCTCCGGTCGTTGCGACTGGCTGCTTGGTTACTCCACTTCCATCCTTAGTTAGAGATAGCTCTCTTTCTCCAGAAGTGATGTACATTTTGTCCTCTTCCCACAAGCCTTCCACTGTTAAGCTGTATTCCAGCAAATGGAAGAGGTTTGCCTTTTGGGCCCAGCAGCGAGGCATTGATCCTCTTACGGCCCCAGTTCCGCAGGTTTTGGAATTTCTAGCCTCATTGTTCCATTCGGGCTCTTCAGTCTCTACAATTAAGGTTCAACTAGCGGCCATCTCTAATTTCCATGTTTCCGTAGAACCTTCCTTAATGGCAAACAAACTTTGCAAGTCCTTTCTTAAGGGAGCTTGGCTCCTCCGACCTCCTATGGCTCACCCTGTGCCCCTTTGGGATTTAAATTTGGTTCTGGCCTCCTTAACTGCCCGTCCCTTTGAGCCGGCGGCGACTTGTGATATTAAATTTCTGTCCTGGAAAACCGCCCTTCTAGTGGCAATAACTTCTGCTAAGCGGGTTTCAGAGCTTCAGGCTCTCTGTTCTACTTCTCCTTATTTGATTTTTCATAAAGACAGAGTTTCCCTCAGATTGAATCCCTCCTTTTTACCTAAGGTAGCATCCCCTTTTTCCATTCAGCAATCCTTGGAGCTCCCCGTTTTCTTTCCAGATTTTTCTAATAGAGCAGAATATACCTTCCACCAGTTGGATGTTCACAGGCAACTGTGTTTTTACTTGGATAGGACCAGTCAGACACGTAAATCTAACCAGCTGTTTGTGTCCTTTGTGGAGAATAGGTTAGGTCTACCAGTTGCCAAAACCACCATAGCCAAATGGATTAAGGATTGCATCTCCTTCATTTATTCCTAGTCAGGCAGAGAGTTACCTTTCCCACTCAAGGCTCATTCTACCAGGGCTATGGCCACCGCTGTAGCTTTTCACTCCAAAGTTTCAATAGATGATATTTGTACAGCTGCTACTTGGTCTTCTCCGCACACCTTCATTTCTCATTATAAGGTTGATGTGGCTTCCCGAGGCAGAGCTTCCTCTGGTTCCGCAGTTCTCAGGAGTGTGTTCCAATGAGCCACCCTGGATTTAGGTGCTAGGGACGCTGTCCCATCTGTTATGAATGTAGGCGAGATAGGATCCCATTACATCTTTTAGTTATGTACTTACCATAACTTCGGATATATGGGATCCATCTCGCCTACATTCATACATACCCACCCTCCTTCCCCCTACCTTTTGGATTTGGAGGAAATATTGCTCTTGCTGAGCTGTTCTCTTGAAGGACTCTAGTTGGTTACTGTTATTGGTATGTTTTCCTTTCTGTACCTGTACGAATGTATGAAAGCGAACAAACAAGATCTGGGGAAGCAGGTGTGGTGCATTCTGGGATAAGGGGGAGCCCAGCCAATGAGAGACTTCGTTCTAGTGTATAGTGGCCGAGTCGGAGCCGATGGATCGGCTCCGAACCCATCTGTTATGAATGTAGGCGAGATGGATCCCATACATCCGAAGTTATGGTAAGTACATAACTAAAAGTTATGTATCTGGCATGCCATTTGGTGTTGGTGGTGTGGTAGTGTAGGCTTAAATTACTAGAGCGGGAAAAGCCACCCCTGTAGGTGGCATCTGAATTTGAATCGGGGGACCTATTGATCTGCAGTCAAAACTGAGCTATAGCAATCCATCTGCTTTTGGTCATTCATAATTAGCTGATTTATTTTGTTACATTATGTAGTTTATATAAAACTGCCACATTTTTGAAGATCTGAATTACTTCAGAATTGGATGTATTCTGCAAAGCTGACTATTGCCACTTACAGTACTGTGAAGAATCTACACAAAAAGCATCACTTATAGATATCTTGTACTTTACATCTGTACTTGAAAACAAAAGATTGGAAAAAGTATTATGCATCCTCTTATTTGTGATCACAGGCAATACAAGCTTTTTGCAGTTGAGCATGAGGGATGCATCTACCATCTTATGAGACATGACATGTGCATGTAACATCTGTGTACACTGTTGGGATGATTCACTGTACTAGCAGATGAATGTATAGGCATTGCAAACTGATATAGTTATGGTATCATCTTCCAGTACTGACCTTGTAAATCAGCAATGGATTTGGGAGATGGGTATCAATTCTTCATATGGGATTGTTAAATTGAGGCCCCCATCTGCTAGAGTTTGGGAAACTCAACTGGATGCAAAAAATTCCACAGCACTTACTGGGGAGAAGTGTAAGATGTGTTTTCTGGAGTCCTGGACAAACTACAGATAGTCAGTATGGATACATAGTACCTTGGGTCTGCCTAGTAATTAGACAGTGCCTCATGAGACTAACCTGGGCAACAAAATGTAAGTAAATAAATATATGCATTTGCTGCTGTAAAAACATACTCTGAGTATTGTGGTATTCAGTGTTGTTGCTCCATATTTTCAGCATGCTTTTTTACAATTTTGTGCTGTGAATAGAGTTGATGAAAGTGCTATGTACAAATTATGAAATTAATTTTCCAAATGTAAAAATTGTGACATTCCTTTTCTGGTTGTAAAAAACAAATGTCCTGGATGTGACGATGATGGGCAGTATCTTCATAGTGACCTAAAATGGAATTTTATCATAAGTCTTGCATGTAATATTGGAAATTATAAAATCTGAGGGTAACTGACTGACTGCAGTGCTTTGCCAGAGATGGCCTTCATCAGTCTCCCCTGGGCTTCAGGCTTTTGACAAAGGCTCTTACCTCTCCCATGGTGCCTTTTTTAGGCAAAGTCATGAAGACAAAATTACCAACATGAAAAATTCTTGTAAACAAAATTTAAAGTCTAAAGAGTCTTAACATGAAACTGCACTCATTGCAAGCATTCCTCACCCTGGAAGGTGCTGACATTTGTGCAGTCACTGAAACCTCGTGAAAAGTTGCAGAGAGCACGCCAGCCTTACCAGGTTACTCGTGTTACCTTACTTTCAGACCACCAAAGGGAGGGATACAAAGCCAGAGGAGGTGGAGTTTCAATATTTTTCAAAGACATGCACACCTCCAGGCTGGTCAAACAGTGTGACACACAGGAGACACTCCAGGTGCAGTTAACTGTTGACAAAACACCTATTCAGATCTTAGCTAGCTACAGACCCCCAACCATGACTCTGGACGTTCACTCCACCTGTCTGGACTTATTTGAATACATCAAGATTCAACCCTGTACAGTGGCGACTGGTGACTTCAAATTAAAGGGGGGCTACAGGGAACAGCTGAATGGGTGGGGCCAATGGGGTGGGGAGTGGTCAACTAGAAAGGGGTGGAGCTATGCTCAAAACCACAACAACTGCAACTTTAATTAAATACGCTGCCCTTGGTGCCAAACCGTCATTACGAGAGTCCAATCAAGACAGACTGAAGTGTAGAAGAAAAAATATTTCAATGCATTGTCTACATGACATGGAAACACAAAGGTTGTGAGGCATGAAAAATAAATTACTTTTTAAATACATTACTGGCATGCCAGTCAAAATCAAGTATATAAAAAAAAAACAAGCAGCACTCAGCTCAAACCACTTCTCCTTGCACTGCAGTTCTAATTATAATTTATATTCAGCTTTATAAAATTACCAAGTAACATGCCGAAAGTAGCAATCTCTGTGATACCCCCACTTGTAAAAATGTTTCTTATCCAAAAAATACCTGCTGCCTGACAACAACTATCTACTTGTTTCATGGAGAACACATGATCAAAGTAAAAAATGAACAGCGAACAAGAAACAAGCTCAAGATAAATTGCTTAAAGGATTACTGCACAAGTTATGGACCACACATGATAGATTGGCATTCTGTTTAGTTTACGGGTAAAGCCTGCAAAGATAGCTGCAAGTCTCCAACAAATGCAATGAGCTTCTGAAAATACTGTAATCCTGTCCTTTATTACAAATACTGTCATATGCATTTCAGTACCTAAGGCTTATACGTTATCTAGTTATGTAAATATTCTCTGCATGGCAATAATGAAAAGGCTTTCAATGTTGGTAATTCTTTAACAGTATGCTTATTAAAGCTTACTTGCATCTTACAATCTCCGACAAGCTTACCTGATGGTCAATAAAGCATTGCTACTTTAATACAAAGCAACAGGGCACTGCAATAGCATGCATTTTCTGAATAATAAGAAGCATAAATCAACAGTATAAAAATATGACAGAAAACCAGAACATTCTGCAAAATCAAGGACAGATAAAAAGCCATGGTCATACTTGTGGTCTACCTTGGATGGGGGAATACTCTGCACACTTACACTGCATAACTGCTCCTTGCCTTGCTTGGACACATCCAGAGCCACTACAATGGTGAGTGGAGTGCAACAAGTAGGTCACAGTTTGAAATGTCTCTGGCTGACGGTGATGGCTCTGACACTCATACCTCTCAACCTCAGAGCAAGAAATCTGGTCAGAGCCATACATAGAAGTGGGACACAGGCCCATAAATAAAGACAATTTTTAAATATTGCTCTTATAAACTTAGAAAGATAATAGAATAGTAGTAGATCTTGCATTAGTACGCATTTTTGAAGGGTATGAAATCTGAAACTCAAATGTCTGCCATTATTTTATAACTTCAATCTTTAATGATTTGCTACTAATTTGCCAGAAAAAACACAATTTTATGAAAAACAGACCAAATATGTTATGCAAAAATATAAAATTACCACACAATACATCTGGGAACCTGTCAAAGAAGGGACATCTTTTTAAAATTAGTACTGTTAACTTGAGCAGCTGACAAAATAAGAGCATCTACATGCATTTCTGAAATAAAAGTAATCTATAACTCTGATCATTACAGTTATTTATAATTGTAAACCCTCCACGTTTTCTTCCAAAATTGCCATTTTGCAGAGGGATTATTAGGGGGAGAGCAACATTTTGAGCCAAAATTGGAGACAGTTGAGAGGTTTGGATATTCCTAATTCTATAAAGAGATTTATTTGCATGTACCTCTCAACCTCGTAATGCAGGAAATCTAGATAAGGCCAAATATATTGAGGGAACATACAAACAGTACTAAAAAGACAGTTGATAGAATAACAGGTCTTGCTTTAGCATGCATTTTTCTGAAGGTTATGACGTTTGAAACTCAATGTCTGTCATTATTTAGTGACTTAATTTCTAAATGATTTGGCAAAAAATTCACAAATTGTATGAGGAATAAACCAAAAATAAGAAGCAAATATGTATTCATTCTGCAAAATTCTGGACAGTTGAGAGGTATAGTTCAGCCGGGGCTGTCTGAGTTTGCTGCCCCCCCCCCCCACAAAATCATGGTCGAATGGAGCGTCCCCCCTGCAGCCATTCCAATGTCCCATTCCTTGGTTATTTCGCCCCATTTGCCATAAACACTGTAATGTGCATACTGCTTTACTTCTGCGATAATATGGATTTCATTTGAAGGTTTTATTTTATATTTTACAGCATAAACCCTAATAGATATCTGTTAAACAAAGCAAAGCAGTCTCACAATGAAAATAGACTTAGCATTAAAACTTCTCTGCCCTTGAAACTCACATTCATTGAAACAGCATTGAAACTCACATTCAAAGAAAATAAATTTTGCCAGTGGCAGATAAAGATTAATTTTGGGCTGTTTTCAAATCATAGGCCCCTTGAACACGAAACATACACATGCTCTTTGATACACCTTCCTGACTGTATTAAATTATATTCCTTGTACAATACAGTACAGTTGTTAGAGGGCATTTTAAATTTATTGTTTTGACCATTTTTCCAGTAAACAATGAAACAAAATGCATGCACCAATAATGACAAAACTGCCCAATTCAGAACTTTTCCATCATAAAAGTCTACTCAAACTTCTACAGTCCACCAGTATCAGTAAATATGCATGATCTGTGAAGTAAAAGTCATCTAAATAATTCCACATTAAAGAAATCTGTTAACTAACGAAGAGGTTACTGCTAGCAAACAACTTTATATGTCATTGTTTCATCTACAAATAAAGTGCCTGTTGCCGTTGAGGAATAAATTGCCTATGTTGCATTAAAAAAATGATAATGCTAGTAATATCACAATAGGGAATGGATGGCAAACTGATAACAGGTTCAAAGTTAATAGGTATCTTCGCCAAAGAGGACAGCAGCATCCATCCCCTTTACAACAAAGTGGAATATCAGCAATGGATCTATCTACTGTGGAAGTAGAACCCACAGCCTTCTGCATCAAAAGTAAGTACACTACCTGTTGTGCTATTTACAGTGTAAGCAGACTCGGCATAAGCAGCACTAAACTTTTGTTCCCCTGCAGCTCTCAGCTCCTTGTAAAATCTATTCGACACTCAGCTGTATCTCTGAACTTTGTAGAACAATCTTCTTCTTCTTCTTTCGGCTTTTTCCCGGTTAGGGGTCACCACAGCGGATCACCTTAAATCAGGAAAATGAGCAACTTCACCAACACAAACGAACTCACACCGCTTAAACTCCGATGCCAATCACCACTCCTTCCACGATTTTGTTCAACTATTGAACAAGGACTGTTTTGTGACTACGGAGGTGTGCTATTCAGTACGTGGAAGGAGTGGTGATTGGCATCGGAGTTTAAACAGCGGATCACCTTGTCCGCACATTAATTGGCAGTGGAGTTTTACAGTGTCGAGTTGCCAGCCCAGCGCCTAACCTTCCACAGAAGGCACACTCACACACACACCTAGGGCCAATTTAGAGTGTCCAATCCACCTGAAGCATGTCTTTGGGATGTGGGAGGAAACCCACGCGACCACATGGAGGACATGCAGACTCCGCACAGAAGGCACCCCAGCCGGGGATCGAACCAGAGAACCTCTTGCTGTGAGGTGGCAATGCTAACCACTGCACCACCGTGGCCGCCCTGAACTTTGTAGAAAAATAAATCTGGAAAAAGCCAAACTTTATTGGGGGGGGGGGACAAAAGCCCAAAAACCAGAGACAAAGTTGCTAGAGTAAAATGCTGTGTTACCACCATACATTTCACTGCCAAGTATTGAACCCAGGACTCTGTGCAAAACAGCCAGAGCAACATACCACTATGCCAAATTAGAAAGGAAGACTGAAACATAAATGGGTACCATTTAGTGAATTCAGTTCTCACCATAGCTGTCAACATCTTAGCACAAAACACCTGAACAAAGCCAATAATGGGGGAATACAGCCCCCAAACATATTCAGTGAGTTCAGTTATCACCATAGCTCTCAACCTTGACACAAAAAACCTGGACGAAGCCAATAATGGGGGAATACAGTCCAAAAATTAGGGACAAATATCCACTGAGGACACCATAGCAGACCCACACAAACACAGGGAGAACATGCAGACTCCACACAGAAGGCACCCCAGCCAAGAATCAAACCAGACAACCCAATGCTGTCAGGCAACACTGCTACCACTGTACTACTGGCTGTGTTAAGTAAAGTAACAAAAATACAGAAACCACAGATTTTATGAGGAACAGAACAAATATGAGGCAAAAATCTGCAAATGTTTTACAAATGGTGGTGGGTAGGGAATTCAGGCTCTTGTCACTTGGGCCCAAGGTACAGGGTTCAAGCTTTATTGTCTACCCACCACCATGAAGCAACTGGGGCATTTTACACACACACACCACACACTCTGTACTCTGCTACGACCTCCCCAGCACACACACACACACACACACACACACACACACACACACACACACACACACACACCATGTCTCTGTAGTCAGCTACTTCCTCCGCAGCGATCACCTGTCCTCAGACCAGCTCCTCCGTAGCAATCCTGCAGCCCGATCGGTCCTCCATAATGGCCTGCACACCCTGCTGGGTCTCACACGATTTGTGAGGAGGCTGGAGCCTCCTGCTGTTGGTCTAGCCTGCGGGCGATGCAGTCTGGTGACCTTCTGGTTTGTGCGGTTGTCACCGCACAGACCTCTGGGCTGGAAGGGTGGAGTTTCCTGCCTTCCCTATCCGGACTGCCTAACAGAGCAGTCTGGAGCTCAGAATGCCTGAGCATGCGTGCTTGGAGTTTTGGTCTGCCTAACACAGCAGTCAGGAAATAAGCATGCATGCGCGGAGTCTGGGAATTTTTATTTTAATATGTTCTATGGTGGTGGAAATTTATTTTATCCATTGTACAGGTGGGAGACCCATTTTACAGGTAGAGGGGCTGCAGTCCCTCAGTCCTATACCACGAGCTGCCCCTGACCCGCCACCCAGATCCTGGGCAACTTTAACTACCCAGCCATAGAGTGGAAGACATATTCTAGCCCAAATGTGAATGCTCAGAGATTCCTCGACTTTGTCAGTGCCATTGAACTGGATCAGCTGGTCGACACCCCCACGAGAGGCGAAAATATCCTGGACCTGGTACTAACCAACATGAGTAGCCACTGTAGCACCCTTACAGTGTCATCCTCCTTGGTAAGATCCAACCATAAAGCGATCACTTCCGAAGTCACCATCTACCCTGAACCCCCACCCCTGCCCAGGGTCAAACAAAAAAAAAAACGTTTCCAAAGTTGACTACAACAACCTGAGAGCAGGTGTAAGCAGCTTCACAGTCACTGTCCCTTCAGTTGGAACTAGCACTAACGTCCAAGCCTACACCAAAAAACTATATGAGCACTTGCATAGCTGTATGGACACAGCAGTACCCAACAGAACCAAATCATCTTCCGAAAGTAAGAGTAAACCTGTCTGGTGGACAGCAGCCATAAACAAACTCTATAGTAAAAGGAAAAAATTTTGTCCAGGCCCAGGAAGAAGCAGGTGTCAAGCAATCTCTGAACAAGCAAATAAGTCACCGGTGAAATCCTCTAAAGCTAACTTTGAGTCCAAATTGGTCACATCTACTAAGGACAATCACAAGGCCTTCCTAAGTGAATAATTAATTATTCAGTTATTACGTGTTAGTTTTATATAAAATGTATGTGTTTCGTGGTTCTTTATTCCTTGAAAGCTCCGGCCGAGACGTCAGAGGAAAAGAACTTGTTACAATAAAACTTTTGGATCACTGTCTGGTTGTAATTTGCCTTTTTCACATATGTCCGCAGTCTCAAAGGTAACACGCAAATCTGCTCTGAACTGGTGGTTAAGAACACCACATAGACAAACGCAGTAGATACAGCTGACCTACTGGCACATGAGTTCAATGAAAACTTCACACCCCCCCGTCCCCCCTTCAGTAAACTAGGACATCCCCAGCACTGCAACCTCCTCTCATCACTAGGGAGCAGGTCTTTAATGCCTTCTCAAAGGCAAAAAATAAAAGCCTGCATTGGACCCAACAGCATCCCCTGTCTGCATCCTACATGACCTCAAGCAATGAGCACCGGCTTCGTCCCAGCCCGAATGGAGGACAGCCACTGTCATCCCTCTACACAAAGGTGGAGTGTTCACTGACCCAGGCAGTTATAGGCCCATCAGCCTAACTAGCCTAATTTGCAAGGCCATGGAACACATTGTCATGGACATTATAAACAAAGACATTGTCAACCTCCAAATGCTTGACCCCACACAGTTTGGTTTTGTCAAAGGGAGATCATCCCTGTTAAACTTGGTTGACTTCTTCAAAACATTCACCAAAGCCGTGGATGAGGGGAAGACAGTGCACATCACCTACCTTGACCTAGCCAGACCTTTGACACTATTCCCCCTCAGGCAAACTAGATAAACTCTCCCAGCTAGGCATCAACCCATATGTTACCAGATGGGTAGCTAACTGGCTCACTGATAGAACCCACTCAGTCAAACAGTCTAAATAAGGAATGCCACCTCCAGTAGTAGACCCGTAACGAGCAGCATACCTCAAGGACTGGTGTTAGGGGCTCTACTGTTTGGGATATACTTTGCTGAAGTGCAAGCCAAAACCAGTGGTATGTGGCTGACCAGGTTTGCAGATCACCGCAAGATGGGCACTGTCTTAAATCCCCCTGGTGATGTGAACATCCTACAAGATGGCCTTACCCAAACTACTGACTGGTGCCAGAAGCATGATCTCAAACTGAATGCCAAGAAATGCATCATTATCCCCTTTGGGGAAAGTGGTGTCCCCACTAATTGTCACATTGATAACAGTGTACTAAGCACACAATCAGTCGTGAGGGACTTGGGCAGTCGGGTTAATAGCAAACCTGACTTTTGACCACCTCATTTTCTCCATTGTATGGAAAGCTTTCTAAATGGCCAACCTTATAAGTAGGGATATTTCATTCAGGAACAAGGAGGTCATAACATCCGTGCACTCACCCTTTATCAGACCCATTATTGAATACAATGCCCCCTTCATGATGTACCATGCAAAGCACATGAAACTGCTGGAGAGACCACAAAGGTTCCTGACCAGGAATATCCAGGGTCTCAAACACCTTTCCTGTACAGATGGGCTATAAAAGTCCTGCCCCTCTACTCACTCTCTTACAGACTGCTCAGAGGTGACCTGTGTTTGGCATACAAGGCCGTCTCAGACCCAGCCTTGATGAAGTGGCTGCATATCTGTAAGTCAAACTCCACTCACGCAACCCGCATGCAAGGCCTCAACCTGGTCTGTGACAGTAATAGAACTTGCTGATGGGATACGTTTGTGTCCCAAAGACTTCCCCATCTGTGGAATAGACTCCCTCTCCATGTCAAGCAGAGTACCTCACTGAGGAACCTGGATGGGAAACAGAAAATACACCCCTGAGATCCCACCTATGTCCCTGCTGGACAGGGGAAACAGGTGCTGACTTTGTGGGAACATGGGCGAAATTCTTGGCTAGGCTTCTAAGGGCCTCTGGGCCAATAGCCCGGTATCATCATATGAATCTATGAGCTTTAAAATGGAAAGGTAGACTCATAATTTTGGTGATTTTTGTTATTTATGTTTAGAATCTTACCTTATATTTTTATGACCCATCTTCAGAAACAAAAGCAGTCTAGACAGAAAATGCCCATTTGGTTTGGATATCGACATGGAATTACATATTGTCCCTTTTCATGATCTCGAAAGTAGAGTATTTCACAAGTCATGGCACTAAAAATTCCAAACATTATGTAGCTGCATGCACAAAGAATAATGTAGGACATTACTTTGGTGATGTCAGTCTTTTTGCCCCTTATTTTCTGTCTACTTATCTTATGATGCTGGTTTGTGAACTGTAGTCGCAAGACTGTATAAGAATAAGGTATTACATATTTCTTTTTATTGGATCTCACTTCATTGAATTAGAAATGACTGAAAAAAATTACCAAAAAGTCATTTAATAGAATCACAAAATCAGACAAGCATACTTTAATTTTTGTTTTTTTTTTAAAGGGGAAAGCCTCCCTGCACCTTCCCCACCTCTCTACTTAAACTCATCATTTGAACAACATTAGAGATAAAGAGAAAAAACACACAGTGAATTAGTCCTGAAGCACAAACACATTTCATAGAAAACCTTATAAGTGTAACATAAGTTTCACCTGTCTTACTCAAATATATCAAATCCATGTTTTTACATCATTGGAAAAAAGAGAAAAAAACATTCACGGTGAGTCACTACTTGCGTACAAAGTAAAAAAAAAAAAAAGCAGCAAAAAGAGCAGTCTCTTGAATTTTACAATTTTCAGTTAATCCTGATTCAGTGAAATGTGATTATCTGATGTCTCTTTCATTCCTCATGGTTGGATTATGGATCTGACCCCCAGGTCCGACTCGGCCACATTTTTACACACTAAGATCCAAGTCTCGAGCTGCTCCCATTTCCCATAATGCACTGTCCTCTGCCTAACCCCCCCATATCTCATTTGTCAAAAGCAGAGACAGAACTGGTTTCTAGAGTCTCAAGCCTTTTGTTGTGTTATTGACAGTAGGATTTCTACTTTTGCCTCCAAATGTCTCAGATTTTTTTTTCCTTTTCCTCCCCTGCTGTAGCAGTGCAGGGTTAGAATCTTTCCATTCTTTTCCTTGTTCTGCAGGTGGGCTTTTCCCGTGCTTTTCTCTCTCCCCTTCTAGCTCTTTTTTAGGCTTGTTTTTCTCTCCTGTTGTTGTTGTTCAAAAATCAAAATACAGTTGTAGTCGCTGTTTTGTTTAGCTGTTTTTGATTAGGTCTGTTATATCGTGAAATAGTTGCCTTTGCTGTTATTGCCGTGTGTAGTGTTTGGGTTGTTTTTTTATGGTGTGCTTTGCTGTCTTATGTTGCATAAACCAGGGGGTTTTAAGAGGTGCTCTGAATGTGGTTGGAAATTCCTGCATTCTGATGCAAATAATTTGTATGTTTATTGCCTTGGCACTGAGCATCTGTGGTTGGTTTGCTCTGTCTAGGAGAGCTTCAAACCTAGGGCTATTGCTGATCACAAAAATAAGTTAATCCTTAAGGGCCTCGTGACTGCTTTAAGTTCCTCTCCAGGGGCTCAAACCCCCTTCAAGAGTGCGGCAGGGTCTTCAGACATCAAGAAGCACCCTCACAAGTCCTTGAGGACATCTTTGGAGCCACCCTCTAAAATTCCAGACCTTCAGATATGACTGGCTCGGATCTCAGACCAACTTCTGCACCAGTGGATCCGAAGCACTCTTCTGATCCGACTGGTACTTGCCTTACCTTCTGTTCTCCTGAAGCAACTCCTTCCATCTCAGATCCTAAGGCTACAAATCTGATAGCTAAGTGTCCCACACTGGTGCTGGGCTTTTTGAGGCTGCTTCTTCCCTTGGACTGCAGCAGACACCTGTCAGGCAGTCCAGTCCCCCATCAGTGGCTTCTTCCAGGTCTACTAGGAGCCTTACAGAGGTCAACGTGGACAGGGTGATCAGGAAGATTCTCAAGACTCGGATCCAGTTGGAGGTTTTCTCTGCTTTGTCCTGTCTGGGATCTGTGAGTGTTTCCCTCCAAGCTCAGTCTCCTTCTCCGATCCATCCCTTGGTGTCAGCGTCTCAGGATCATAGTCAACTGAGAGAGCCGGGGTCGAATATGAGGAGTTACCCTTCTTCTACTCCAGCTGTTACCCTGACTTCCTCTGCTTTGATGTCATCAGATCAGAGTGGGTCTTCAATCTGGGGGGAGGGGTTCAACTGCTTCGGTGCTGGACAGGTCCGGTCCAATTCTACCTGGAACCCATGGCTTGGGGATCCCTGCTCTTTCTTCTTCAGTAGCTTTGGCTCATGTGGAACTGGGAAGGGATTCACTGGGTCCTTCAGTGTTCCAAGTTGTGTAAAGGGCCTTCTCTTGTCATAGGTATCCAGTCTCTCTGAGCTTTGACCCTTCCCATCAACCCCCCTTGGATCAGAGACTTTAGCCTGACAGGCCTGCCCGGAGTCAGCCCGTCCAGATAAGCCTCCAAACTCTTCCCCTAAAGAGAGCCCCTCTTCTTCTGACACCTCCCCTGAAAGTCCCACAGAGGAGATCCCTCGTCAGACGTGCAAAAGGAGGCACAATGACTCCCCTTTGTAGTCCTTCACTGAGGACATGGATTTTGATGAAGGGGAAAGATCCACCAGATCACCATCAGAGGACATCTCCTTTGGAGATATTTTAGAGATCCTGAGGCAGAGAGGTGGTTGGTTGGCCCATCCTCCTTTGGAAGAGTGTGTGTTTTTGGAGGCTTTCGGGATGGGCACATCTACATCCTGGGTGGTTCTCCTGGCAGATGAGCTTGTGGATTTTGGTGTCCTGCCCAGCCTGGAAGGAACTGGACTCTATCGAACTGATTCTTAAATGTCTGGACAAGTTTTTATCTCCCCCCTAAGGACAGACCATATTGGAACCAGGGTATTCCAGTTGACGTCATGGTTGTGGCAGCGGCTACCAAAAAGGAACTAGTTGAACAGAGGGTCCACTCTCCATCTGCTGAACAGGGAGTCCAGAGAGATGAACAGATTTGGTAAGCATGTTTACATCTCGGCCACTTTCTCTTTGAGTTAAACTACCTGGCACACTTTACTCGATTGCAGTAGGAATTGGTGAAGGAACTCTCAGATTCTCTGGCAGAGACCATGTCGGTGGAAAACTTTAAGAAGTTCCCCGCTGACTGACAACTCTGTTGTCTTTCTCCAATTCTTCCATGAGACTTGTCTCCCAGTCCATGGAGGGTGCAGTGGAGGTAGTCTGCTCCAGCATTGTTATTCGATGACATGGCTTGATGAGGCTTTGCAATTTCACGGAACTCTTTAAGATGTCTTTTGTCAGTGTCCCATTTGGTTCCTCCCTTTTTGGACCATCTGTCAAAG